>NW_025336346.1:23114498-23400925 GCF_004798865.1 Varanus komodoensis
GGTAATGATAAGGATGCCTGGAGACATGGGCCAACACATCTGGAGGGTGACCCATTGGCCAGCAAACACTGCAAAGATAAGCAAGAGCAAGCCACTCCCTGGGAAGGCCCAGAGGCTTTTGCATCCAAAACTCAAGCACAGCTCCTGTGGTACCTTCTTCATGCATTCCCTCAGGTATCATGCAATTCCAGCTTGCGGTAATGTTCTCTGTGCCCTTGCGCCAGTGAGGCTGAACACGGTCATCCAAAGGCCAGAATTTGGGCATGTTCATTCTGAAACGTTGAAATGTACAAATAAACAGCAGAGTTCATCAAATGAAATGTTGCAACTTAGAGAGCCACTTCATTCTCAGCTTTTTAATTTCTCTCTGTCTCCTTCCTCAAGCAATTATTTGTGCTGTTTGCTTCTCTTGCTATCGATTATCGAAGTCCATGTAAAGCCTTTCTTCCCTTAATTATGTTCTGCTACTAATTATTTTCTACTGAACTTTCTTCATTTTGTTTTAGAAAAGAAATCAGGTGAGGACACTGCTTATATAATTTATCCTTTTATTGAAACTGGTTTTTTCCCATTTGAACACATATGTGGTTACTCACTCTCCTTTTCTCCAAGCAGTAACAAGTGTCTGGGGCAGAATTTACCACGAGTGTTTGGCTTTCTTTAGTGGGGAAACCTATAGAGGCATGTGGGGTTTGGAGATATATTGACAAATCCATGAGTAGGACAACAGCAGAAGGACTCCAGGAAGCAGCATATCTCCTGCTCTCGCTCAGATTATGGGTCACTGCCAAAATAGCTTCCAACCTTCAAGCATCTGTCACTCTCTCTCTCTCTTTCAGTCAGTCTACATCTGTGCCCTGATTCACATGATGCTAAACCACAATTTAGCCTGATATGGATAAGATGTGAGCATCAGCTAAGCCTTGCTCTTGCACACTTCCCTTTCCTGCTCTACCTACCATGCTGTTCTGGAAGGGAACTTAATCAGGATTCAGGTTCTATCAATCCTGGCTTTTTAGTACATGTAAACCAGGAATCATGGTTTAAAACAAACTCTAGCTTTTTTAAACAGGCCATCCAAACTGCCTATTGTTTAATTCAGCAGTGTACAACCTAAGGTCCAGGAGTTAAATCCAACCCTTTAAGAGTCTCACCCCAGCTCTCCAGGGTCCTTACAAAGCCATAGCCTTTCCCCTGGCTCCACCTCTTCCCCCAAGCACTGATAGTTTGGTGGTTCCCTGGCTTTCATGAAGTTTTCCCCATTCTAAAAGACTGAAATGCCTCTTCTATGCTTAGTCACTGACAATAATATCTTTAAATGGTTCAGATGTTGACTCATTAAGTATTCGACTAAGCTTTGTTTCCAACCATGAATTCTGTAACAAGAGGGCAGGGATGCTGGAAACATAATTCTGGTTAAGTCCTCCTCTCAGCCAGACTACAGGCAGGGAGGGGAGGAAGGAATATGAAAGCCCAAGGCTTCTCTCTGGGTCTCAGAAGGTTAAAAATGCTGAATCATGCCTAAGTATCAAATTTGAGCATGAGCATTATTTGTTGAACTGCAGTTTCGTTTGTAACATTTCATACAGAGAGGAACCTTTTGTTAGTGTCCACCTCCTTACATCATGGGGGTCACAGGCATGCCACCTTGTCCTGGCCCTGGCAGATGATGGCTTCAAAGGTGAAACCCATAAGTTGGTTTTCATTAAGAAAGTTTTCTATGATCATTGTAGACCATAGTGATTCCTCTGAGAAGGGATACAGCTGGGCCAGCTTGCATACCAACTATTAGGAATTGCAATTCTCCCTATTTTTAGCAATCTACTTTTTCTAAATATGAATTTCCAACCTGTAAATTAAAGTTTCTGATTGTACCTTTTAAACAAATGCAACAACTCCACAAACATTCCATAATAAAGAATTGAAAAGGCAATGCTTTTCTTGGTTCCTGACCACCTGAGAATAGCTAAGAACCAGAATGGACAGTAGAAGGAGCCATGTCAAAATAACTATACTGTTCAGTAACTAAAGGCACATAATTAAATTCCTGCTTTGCCCCAACATGATAACAATTTATTTGCACTAGATTCAAGGTTGCTGCATGCCTGGATCTTATATTTATAAGACCTAATACTTTGAGCAACAATAAAAAGTTTGTTTGAGGCACATTGCCCAATGAATTCAGCAGTAAAAATTGGGCATTGCCTAGCAATAGTTGTTTGCAATCGTACAGCTATTTGCAATCATATAGATGTTATTAAAAGATTCCTTCCATTATTCTATAAACTGATTGCTAATTGCAGTTCCTTCTAAAAATACATTTTCACAAATGATATATCATGTAAGCATAATTTGAGTGTTTCATTCATGCATGGTCTCTTCTCTGATGAGAGAGTGTTGGAAGATCCATTTATTGGCAACGGTTCTTCTCTAACAGAAAAGTGTTGGCTGGGAACAGCTGGTCCTTTTTCTGGACTGAATGTTTGCTTGGTGACAACACATTTTCTCACTGAACATCTCTGAGCCCATGCTCCATTCATACAACAGGTTTCCTGTGAAGCTAAATGACATAAGGACAGGCGCTTGATGTGCGAATCCAGTCTTTTCAGTCACCTCTCACCTCTCTTTTTGGATATAACTTACTGGTTCACATGAGGCACAGGCAGAATACAGTATTGGTGGGAATGTGCGGCATTAGAAGGAGATGCGCTCTGTGGACCGTATGACATTCTGGCAGATTAATTACAGATCCCAAAATCACAAACTTATCAGAAAAAGGAACTAGTGTAATTAAAGACATTCTAATTATAGAGGTTATATAATGTGGTTCTTTGCAGATTTGGAGTGGTTTTCTACCTCTGACAGTATGGCTGGGAAACACAGATTCTCATTTTATTTGCAAAATATATATATAGTGACCTAGTCCAGGAAACTGGATTTTATACCTCATCAGACTACTGGAATGCACCCAGATTCAAACTCCTCTTTCTTCCACAGGATGGGTTTTGAGGATGAGCAATGAGAATCAGGATACAGCAGGGAGGACAGATGGCGCAGTGACAGAAGCCTCTCCTGCAGCTGCACTATTGTCCTGCCTGCATAGCTATAAGTCAAGCCAGCATGTTGAGTCACCTTTGCTAAGCTGGAAAACCACAGACCTGCAGCTGGATGGGGGACCACATGTGGAAGCATGTGGAGCAGGGGGTTGGACTTGATGGCTTTCCAACTCTGTCACTATTCTGTTCTGTTCTAAAGCCCAAGATGTAATCTCTGGGTTTTAACATGGCAATAGTGAGGCTTAACCTTTGCCGGTAACACTCAAAACCTTATTCAGCTTGGCTTCTTGGAGAAGTAGTAGTGAAGCTTAATTTTAAATGGGTCAAATATATCTCGCATCTTCTTGATTTGGGTGGGCCAGGCTATATTTCATAGCTAATTCACTAAGTAAGAACAAACCAATATGAAATGGGATGCCTCACCACTTGATTGTCCTAATGCTCAACCTGCATCATGGACAAAAACCTACTGTTAGGACAGAATAAGGAGAAAAAGAATGGCAAAGGCGTCGGAGAAGGTTGTATTTTATCTCCCTCTGTTCAATGCATACACAGACCATAGCATAAGGAAAGTTGGATTAGCATTAGAGAAAGAGGCAGTGAAACTTTGTGGAAGATGCATCAATAATTTAAGATTACTTCAGCGTAGGGCCACAAGGATGGTGACTGGATTGCAAGGAAAGCCATATGAGGCAAGACTGAGGGAGCTGGGTCTTTTCAGCCTTGAGAAGAGGCGACTCCAAGGGGCTCCGTTGGCGACATATAGGTACGTCAGGGGTGCCAATTGGAGGTGGGTGGAGACCTGTTCTCCCCTGCAGAGGAGGGCAGGATGCATTCCAGTGGAGCAAAGCTCAGGGAACCAAGGTTCAATTTGGATGCCAGGAAGTTCTTCCTGAAAGTTAGGACCCCGAGGGTATGGAATGGGCTTCCACAGGAGGTGGTTGAAGCCCCATTGGTGAGGGTGTTCAAGGTTAGGTTAGACATGCACATGGTGGGTGTCATGAGCAGAGCTGGCTGGAGCCGGGAGTCAGACTAAATGGCCCGGGAGGCCCCTTCTAACTCTGTTTCTATGTTTCTAAAATATGCAGGCAATACCATATTACTGCTAGAAATCAGCAGAGAATGGACATTACTCCTGATGAAAGTGAAAGAAAGTGAAAAGCAGGACTGCAGCTGAACATTAAGAAAACAAAAATCATGACCGCAGAAGAATTACAGAGCTTTACTGTTAACAATGAAGAAATCGAAGCTGTGAAGGATTTTACTCGTACATACCTCAGCTTAGTCAAATGGAGACTGCAGCAAAGAAATTCGGAGAAGACTGAGATGCGGAAGGGCAGCAGTGAAAGAACTGAAAAAGATAACCGACAACATTTCACTGGAGATCAAGGCCAAGATCCTCCATACTATCGTATTCCCTATCGCAATGTATTGGTGTGGAAGTTGGACAGTGAAGAAAGCGGACAGGAGAAAGACTGATGTGTTCGAACCATGGTGCTGGAGGAGGGCTTTGCAAATACCCCACACTGACAGAAAGATGAACAAGCAGGTCCTAGATCAAATCGAGACATTAAAAGCAAAAATGACAAAACTGAGGCTGCCATCATGAGAAGGCAAGACTCATTGGAGAAGACAATCATGTTAGGGAAGGTTGAAGGCAGAAGACAAAAGGGAAGGCCAAGTAAGTATGAGATGGATTGAATCCATAAAAGAATTCACAGCCTTGAGCTTAGAAGAGCAAAGCGGGCTGTTGCGGACTGGACATTTTGGAGGGCTTTCACCCATAGGGTTGGCATAAGTTGGAAATTAGTTATTTTCCTACATTCATAGAACAGTAGGTTGGAAGCAGCCAAGGAGGCCATGGGGTTCAACCCCCTGCTGTTGCAGGACACCAGGTTACTCCATCCCACTCAGATGGTTGTCCAGTTTCTTTTTGAATGTCTCTACTGTGGGAGAGCCCACGACCTCTCTTGGCAACTGGATCCACTATTGTACTGCTCTGACAGGAAGTTTTTCCTGGTGCCTAGCCTGAATCTGGTGTGCTGCAGTTTAAGTCTATTGTTCCATGTCCTACACTCAGAGATGAGTGAGAAGAGGTCTTTTCCTTCCTCTTTGTGACAGCCTCTGAGGTACTTGTAGAGTGCTACCATATGCCCTTGTAATCCTCTCCTCTTGTGGCTAAACATGTCCAGCTCTCTCAGTCTTTCAGATCCTGGATCATCTTTGCTGCCCTCCTCTGAAAACTTTCCAGTTTCTCTGCATCTTTTTAAAACTTGGGTGAACACAGTACTGAACTGAACAATGTATTCCAGGTGAGGTCTGACTAGTGCAGAGTAAAGGAGAAGTAGTACCTCTCTTGTTCTGGAACTGATGCTTCTGTTTATGAATCCCAAAATAGTGTTTGCCCTTTTTGAAGCTGCATTGCATGCTGGCTCATATTTAGCTTGTTGTCCACAGCAATTCCAAGCTCCTTTTCAGTGCAGTTGAGCCAAGTGTTCCCCATCTTGTATTGATGCATTTGGTTCCCTCCCCACCCCACAAGTGGAGAACTAGGCATTTGTCCCTGTTGCATTTCATTCTGTTGCTTTCTGTCCAGCATTCTAGCTTGTCTAGGTCATCTTGGATCATTTTGTTTTCCATACTTGACAGCAACAACATAGGAGAGTTAACCAAACCCCCACTCTCTTGGACTGAAACAAGCATAAGGGGTTGAAAGTATCGCATCAGCTAACCCTGCCTTTTACCTCCGATGTCCTCATTGGCCATGTGTATGGCAGTGTTTGAAGCTGAAGTATTTGGACCTGATATACACATGTCAAGCTCATCATATGAAGGAAATTCTGAGCTAATTAGAATTTCACTTTGTATGGAGGAGCACTAGGTATGTGTGTTGGGTGTGTGCATAGGGCCACTTCACACAACTGCTGGAGGCACAACTGGGGCACAGTGTTGCAGGATAACTGGTACAAGGCACCTTACACATGCTCACAACTCATTTGGAGGTTCCTACATACTCTTGAGTCTCTGGAACTCAAAAGAACTGAGAGCTAATCCAACTATCATTTGCCCAGAGCAATATACACGGTGCATTGGATCATGACTGTCTTGAGTCCTGTGAGGTTTTAATGGGTCTACTCCAAATAGGACTAAATAAATCTAACACTGTGTTCCCCTGCAAGCTTACAGAGACAGAATAGAAGTTCTTTGCCACAAGGAGTTTATGATCAAAATCATGCAGTGGGGACAACATAAGGAGAGACAAGTATAAAGACAAAGAATATGGGCAAATATATTTTCCTACAATTAAGGCTTGGTTATATTTGGAAATAAGTTTAAACAGGTTAAGGTTAATCCAAGAACAATTGTAAGCAACCCAACAGTTGTAATTCGATATATTGTAAATTAGTCCTGGGCTGTTTAACCCTAAAACAACCCAGGGTATCCAGGTTCAGATGTCACACTAATAACCTACAAACAGGTCTATTGCAAGTTGTTAAAAGAAAATGTCAGAGGAGAGTGCATCAGAGACAACGTGCCCTCGCTCTCACATTCACACTCACATATAGCTCTGTCACAAAGCCCATAAACTAGCATTATACACAAATAGAATCTTTCAATGAGCCAAGTCGCATAGGCCCTTCTTATGTGCACTTACACCTGGGAATATGTCCCACTGCAACTGTGGCTTGCTTCTGAATAGACATGTATAGGTTTGCCCTCTGCATTTCCCTGAATTTGGTGGGACTTTTATTCTGAGTAGACTTGCACTGGATAGTGACATTAGTTAGCTTTGAGATTCTGCAACAGGGTCTCCTCCTCAGTCCTACTCTGAAAATTTGATCCTGCCTTCTCCAACCTGTCATCCTTCAGGGGTTTTGATCTATAATTCTTATCAACTACAGCCAACGGTCAGGGAATGCTGTAAATCTAACTGCTACTACATTAACTACTAGATCTAACTATAGTCTCCATTATCCCTCTGCAAATAAGACTGCAACACCCATCATACCAAGAGTACGATAATTAAGCATGGATAGAGATGTGAATTCCCAGAACTGGGGAAAAAACTGAACATGTTCGGAAAAATTCAGCAGGAAAATATTTTCCCCCAATCTCTTTCCCATATATTTTTGAACATTGTAGGGAATACCATTTTCTCCCTGAAAGTTTCTGGGGTTTTTCCCCTATCCCTCTTTCCAATAGCCTTTAATTTTCATTGGTTTAGAAGCCAGTTTACATCGAGCTTCTCCAGGCTCACATAAGAAAGTCTGAGAAGTCAAATCTAGGTTATTGCTGCCTCCCAGTGGCTGTAAAGAACTATTGTTTCTGATTTGAAGATTACCTGGACTGGTGACTGCAAGCCCTAATATATTTGTTATGAATCAAGAAGTAGCATGCTGTTAGTAGGCTATGGATCCATAGTAAATGTCTAGCTTTACTGCAGTCCCTTTTAATTTTTATGGCAAGAAGTATGAAATATTATATTTCAATTTGGATTGTTTCATGATACAAGATACTTCTTGCCATAAAATTACAAAGGAATACAGTAAAGTAAGTCCTAGACTGAATCAAGGCAGAACTTTCCTGGAAGAAAAAATGACAAAACTTGAAGACTCTACACATTAAGAGAAGGCAAGACTTACTAGAGAAGAGGATCATGTTAGGGAAAGTCATGGGCAGAAGAAGAAGAGGAAGACCAAGTATAAGATGAATTGGATCCATAAGGGAAGCCACTGCTTTACATTTACAAGAGCGGAACAAAACTGTGAAACTCAAAGCATTTTGGAGGGCATTCATTTACAGGGTTGCTGTAAGTGGAGACAACTTGAGAGCACAAAACACAACAATAACAGCAGCAACAACAAATAGCTTGTGTACCCATGATATAAAATCATACAATTGGAATGGGCCTAGGAGGCCATCAGGTCAAGCCACCTGGTCAATGCGAGACAAGTCACCCATCCAGATTTCGGCCTGGTCCAACCCTGCTTAACTTCCAAAATTAGGCAGGATCAGGCACTTCGGGCTATATGGAAGTGATCTGATGCCATAGGGTTGAGAGGACAAACAGGAAGAACATAGGAAGCTGCCCCATACTGAGTCAGATCATTGGTCCACTCAGCCCAGTATTGTCAACACTGGCAATGGCTTCCCCCAGATTTTGGGTGGGAGCTTTCCCAGCCCTGTCTGAGGATGCTAGGGGTTGAACCAGGGCCTTTCTGTGAGCAAAGGTCGTTCTTTGCCACTTAACCATTGCCTCAAGGGCAAAGTAGCACTCTTGGTGATTGCCAGTTCAGCCAGTGGAAACCAAGCCATGCTGTTTGGGGATTCTTGGAGTTGTGGTCTAAAACATCAACAGAGCATTGGGGTGGGGGAGACTTACTTTAGATAGTGCCAAAGAAGAACAGGAGAAGTGGCCTCAGGTTGAGACGTTTATTTAAGTTGGTCAGTAGGACAGTGGCCCAGTTCACTAATGAGAAGCCACAATGGGTGAGCTTCCACACAAGATTTCTTATCATGCCAGTAGCCACCATTTAAAATATTTGGAGTCCTGCAAGGCTGCACCGTAGCTTTTCATTACATATAAACTTGGTGAGGGCAGGTTGTTGGACAATCCAGCCACAACCACACCAGCAACGCACCTTCACTGGGGTCCCCACATAATGCCAAGAGGCGGTATCAGTGCCTTGGATCAGTAATGTGGCATCTGCAGGCCCTGCAACCCACTGTGGGCTGCAGCAATTATGCAAACCAAGTCTCTGAAAAATGCCAGGGCGGGGCCAACTTGCAGTGAGATGAAGCATTTTTCAGACAGCTTGAGGAACTGGTTGGTGTCTGGATGGCCCTGAAAGACTTTTTAAAATTTTGGCCCTAGAAGGGAGGGAGAATGCCAGTTGGATTTCATGCCAGGCAGCAAAGTTTCCTGGCTCAGCACTGCCCAGGATCTCAGGCAGATGTAGGGTAATCACAGGCTTGTTTAATCTTAAAATGAAATCTCATGACAATGTGATGTTACACCTGTGTTTGCTTCATTATTTATTGAAATATTTTTAACCCACCCTTCATCCTACAATACCAGGATAGTAAGCAACAACAATGGCAATATAAGAACTAAAATATGCCACAAGTACAAAATAATAACAATGTAATCAATTATAAAGCATAAAATAGAAATAAATCAGAAACACACAATAGGAAAGCAGCTAAACCTCAGCTGGCACTACACCTTAACATTCTATTTATCTCTTTACAGGATGTTGACACAAGTAGTAAGAGCTTTTCTGCGTGAAGCTGTTCATCACGGTGTCTACTTTTCATTTGATTGCACATTTAGATTGAGATAGCAGAAACACATAAGGCAAAAATAGCACCATCTCCCGCATCCCCCTCCCCACCAAAAAAGCAGGAAATGCTCTGAGAAAGAAGAAGTGAGACTGGAGGTCTCATCTTAAGAGCCGGTAAACAATCAAGAGTAAGGAATCACAAGCACATAATAAATGAATAGTGTAGAAAAGCTCTAAGTCAACAAGCATAGGATTGGTCTGTGCATCTTTTGGCAAGTATTTCAGTTTCCTGATTCTATGTAACCTTTGAACTTTGGGGTTCCCTTTAAGATAGCTTCAAAAATAAAATTATTCTGAAATTATTCTTATTATAAAGACATTTATAAAGCAGGATGATAAAACATTAGCAATATTATTGCACCAGGTGGCACTGTAAGATAAATAATAGCAAATAGATCACAGTCTCGATTATTGATCACTTTTCCTGAGCTACTTCTTTGATGCATTTGACACACCTATTGCCAAACCTTGTTTAGTTTTGAATGAACCTGTGCAGTGCTTTCTTGTTTCTATTTTACAACCGTATGGCCAGAGGGACAAAGAGCAAATATCATGGCAAAATGCTTTATTTTGCTTTAGTAGCCACAACTGGATATGGTCTTGATATGTATCTCTGTCTATAAATAATTTTCAAGATTCTTTCATTATTCTAAACTGAACAAGACATGACACTTTTTCAGTCAACCTGCCATTTGCTCTCTTGTTGCTACATTCCTCCTAATTCTCTTAATCCCGCACTATCTGCAGTTCTGCAGACCTGGGATAATCCTGCAACATGATTTATAGTCTATTCAGTTTTAAATGATTGTGCCCCAATTTCAGGAAATCCTCTTTGAAGACTAAAACAAAAACACACAGAAAATGAATCTGAAGTAATTCTGGTGAGAAATGTATCTTTTTCTCATACTCTGAGATGGGTGGTTAATTTCATAATAATTCTTCTATGTCATATAAACTGGAAACACATGTTTTCTTAAGTCCATAGTTCAGCAAAGCAGAATATTTTCCTGTCTGAATGAACATCTCTCTATTAAATGTCTTGTGCCATCATAGAGATACCTAGGTACAAACCACATGCGAAGTGCAAACTATTAGTTGCAAATTACACACACACACATTTTATTTACAACTGGTCTTTCTAAGATAGGTAGAAAAGGGGACCAAATACCTTTTTGTGTGTATTTTTAGGGCTGTGACAGCTCCCAGGTCTTGTGCGCTTGTTTCCCATTACCTCAGTTCTCAAGAAGAATTGGGTGAGTCTCACACACACACACATACAACACTCCTTCCATCTCCTCCTTTCCTTTTTACATCATATCAACTTCCTCATCTGCCACTTCAGAAATTTCCTGTTAGGGCAACGCCAAGGTATTCAGCCACTGCAATGCCACTGACAATGTTTTGCTCCCTTTATGAGCTTGGCTGATCCTAATCATGGCATTTCGATTGTGGCATTTCTGTCACTGGCTGCCAGAGTTCGGTCTCTGCATCAGATGCTGGAGTGGCCCCAGGAGAGACTGCGTGTGGGTCTTGGACAAAGGGGCATGTGGAAAACACTCCACGAAAGAGGAAGGAAGAATGCTGCAGTCCAAAAGATGTGTGCTTGATTGTATTAGGTGACTGACTAATGCATAAACACCAGGAATTTGTGGAACTAGGTAGGAAGTGGTGTCCCCAGGACTAGTTGTGACACAAAGCAGCCTTCCTAACCAGTTATCCTCCATGCGTTGCACAACCACCCCCATCATCTCCAGCAGCACCAGTTCTGGGGGTCTTGAGGGGCACTGGGCAAGACGCTCTCAATGGATCCTCCTGATCAGTACGTCTTCCTTCCTGTGCCATTGCTACCAACTGCTTTCGCTCCACATCCACCTTCTCACTGTTGCTGCCACGTCTTTGCTTGGCAGGCAAAAGGCCAGCGAGCAAGTCTGCTTGGGCACCTTCTGCTCCCCCTCGCCACACCACCACCGCTGCCTGGGCCAGAGCAAGAGGCAGAGGAACAAGCAGCTGCAGTGAGGAAGAGGGGCGGCAACCCCAGGGGGCCCATGCACAGGGCCCAGCTAAGCCTACCTTTGCTGCTGGCCCTGATCTCCAGCCCACACAGCCGATATAGCAAGCCATACTAAAACCACAGCACCATGCATGCTTGATAGACAGATACAGCTTAAAAGACCTGGAAAACCAAGAAGGTCTTTGCCCAGTGCCAGAAAGATATTAAGGCTAGGTATTAAGAGGCAGGCTAACACTTCTCCTCCTTGCCTTTTCTAGGCCTCCTTTTTATTATTATTATTATTATTATTATTATTATTATTATTAATATTATTATAACATTTCTATGCCGCCCCTTGCCAAAGCCTCGGGGCGGCTTACAACACAATAAAATACATTGAAATACAATAGAACATAATAAATTACCACTAAAATTGGCTTGGCTCAACTGCTTGGCTCAACTGCTGCCTCCTCTTAGAGCTGAATAGCACTCAGTGGAAATACTTGCAGTTCCAACGATGGGCAAATTGTGAGGGAACTTCTCCTGAGCACTGTATCCTTGAAATCAAAAGAACTTCAGCAGGTGTTATTTTAGGAATGGAGCCTATCATATTTCAGAAATGCTTTTTATTTATTCAGATATTCAAAACACGCACATTGTGATAAGGAAAGAACATATTTGCTCCAAACTAGGAAGGAAAATCCACACATGCTGTGAATGGCAATGCATATATTGAAATATACCCAGCAAGTCTCTCTTATGCTTGACATCAGCATCTGTTAGCACATCTGGAGTTGCATAACAAAATCTCAGGATTGGGATGGTCCATGGCCACATGGACTCAGTTTCAGACTACTGTAGGACAGCTGACCTATTGGACAAATCTGCATCTGCCTCCAATCTCACATAAACTGGATGTCTGGGCATATGTTTGGACCCAAAAGAGGTGCACAGCTGAGGGAGAGCAGAGCCCATTCCATGCCTTCTGAAACCTCTTCAGCCAGGGGCCTATCTCCCAGCTTGCACAGTTCTGTAACCAGAGCAGTTTGGGCTTACAGGGGATATGATGAGCCAGCCAGCAAAGATGCAAGCAGTGGGTGAGAGAGGCAGCATCACTGCTAGGCTTGAGAGGGTCCTGAGAAAGACACCCCCTGTCTTTCCCAGGCAAACGAGGGGGCAAATTGGGTGTTACCAGCACAGCAGGCAGTAGTGGGAAGAAGCAATAGCACTCAGCTCCACACTCCAAAGAAAAGTGGCAGGCAAGGTATCTGCACATGTCACCTTAATTGTCCTAGAATCATTATATGACTCAAGGCATTCTGGGAAAATTAAGATGGCTACAGCTGCTTCATCTGGCAAGTTCAGAGCACTCAGCAGGAAAACAAAGGTGGGAGTGCTAGCACTGATGGGTCCTTCTAGGCCTGGGCAGTTATCCCCCTATGCCAGGTGGTGCTGGTTCCAGGCTCGGAGAGAGGACTGAATGCCACACATCTGTGCACTCCTTTTGCTCTAGCCTCCTCCCTACATTACAGGATTGGCAGACCGGCCAGCGTTTGTCGCCAATGCTTATAGTTGGATCCCAGCTGACCACAAAGGCCGTGGCTTCAGAATGGCCATTTTGGGACTGCCATTTTACGGGTGAAGCCCCATTTTATGAGCACCTTCCTCTTAGGATGACCCAGTTAGCAGCAGGTATCTTGCAGGTGAATGTCCTTTGAAGTAAATGAGTGTGCTAAAAATAAAGGCCATGCTGGGCTGACTGTACTCTCTGTACTCTTCAAAGTCAGAAGCATCACACCAACAAATTGCACCCACTGGAATGGAGACTGTAACCTAGTTAAAGTACCAGGAAGATGAGGGAGAAGGTATTTGATGTATGAGTTCCTTCCTTGTAGAATGCATGCAGTGGGGATGATAATCCTTCACTGTGACAGCTGACCTGTTTCTTTCTGATAATAATTTGACTTTGCATAGAGATCTTTCTGATTTCCTTGGTTAAGAGCATCCTTCATGCATGTTCAATTTCTAACTTAATGAGTGTCCTCAACTGTAATATCTTGCAAAAATGTAAGCGAGGGCGGGGGGAGTCAAAAGTTGACAGCATGGTAAGTTGACAGTCCTGCCTGTCTTCTTGGCCATAAAGCTCACAGCGTTCAGGACGGCTTACTTCCAGATATGTGTATGGGGTTGTGCTGAGTCTTCTGCGTAAGAGTAAAGAATAAGAACTGTAATAGGCAGGGGTGTCCCACTCCTGAGCCACCTGTGCTGTTTTGCCTTGTTTGCATTGTGGAATGATTAATCTCTTTGGGGTTGGGAGCGTACAGAAGAAATGCTTGTAGAGCAGCTTTTCGGCAGTCTCCAGTACTGACATGAAGTGCTCCTTTCTGCATTCACATGCTTCATCCACATTTATCCAAAAGCAGGGGCTTTTTTGGCAACTGCCTTCAGTGTCAAATACAGGGAACTGACCTGAAGGTGGTGGCCACATACGGGAGCAGCCAAGAGTGGAGTTCCAGGTCCTCTTAGCTGCTGGCCTTTGGAGCTGCAGCCGTGTGCTCCTCTGCTGCTGAGAAGATGATATCTGAAGTGATGGGCCAGGGCAAGGAGGCAGACCAAGTGTTTGCCTGCTGGAAAGTGCCTAGTACAACTCTCTAGAGTGCTGAGCACCCAAAGCCTGACTAAGAGCCACTCAGAACCAGCCTGGGCCAGGGTAGGCTCCCTGGGAATCTCTGTCCCACAGAAAATTCAGTGGCTGAAAGCAACTGGTGAAGCCCTCCAGAAAGCACATCCAGAGGCAATGGAGAGAAGGCAGAGGAGGCCCAAGGTGATGCAGGGGAAAGCATAGAGAATAGGAGATGAGATGAGGCCCAACAGCAGCAGAGGCCAGGAGGTAAGCAGACAGAAGCAAAGTGGCATCTGGGGGACAGAAAGTGAGGAGGGTGGTTGATGTTGCTGAGGTGGGGCACCCAGGCACCCTCTCAGAAGAGAGTCTGCTTGGCTAGAGCCAGTGCCTTGGCCGGTTCCTGGACCAGGGACTAAGAAAAAAATTCGATGGTGATGACAACCCTTGACTGGGCTGAGGGTCTGCGACAGGATGCATGCTTGCTCTGTTGCATGGGTCCCGCCGATGGAATTGTGGAGATCACCAGGAAGATGGTTGCATTGTTGATCCCGAGGGTAGTGCTGGCAACAGCTACCACAGGGGTGGGTTAGATAGAAAGGAGGCTGTGTCTGTGTTTGGGGTGTCAGACTATTTCCTTACCCAGGGTGCCAAAATAGCTCAAACCCATTTCTATGACTGGCATGCTTTGTTGTGTCAAATCAAGGCAGGCTCAAGATAGATTATATCAACTGCTCCCACTTCAACAACTAATCATGCTGTGGTTTCCTGGTCTTTGTGTGGTTGTTTTCCTAGCTGTAAAAGGCTGAAACACCTCTTTCGAGGCTTACTTGGAAATAGCAAAAGCATCCTGGTATTTCTGGCATATTTGCTCCTTTTGCCCCACCTGCTTTGCCCTCATCCACACCCACCACTGGAAGGGGGCCTCCAAGAGCTTCTCCAGATTGGAATTCAGCCTTCGGGCTGGAAGAGTTCCCCACCCCTGCAATAGCTGCACAACATTGGAGCTATGCAGAGCTACTAACGATGCATGGATTCCACCCATGCATCCATGGTACATAGTACTAGGCCTTCTGCATGTAGGTACTAGCCCTATTCTTGGTGGCTTGCAATGGCTGCACCCAACTAGCTGACCAAAACCCAAAATGCTGTCATGTCAAGGCTCAGTGGCTGACAATTACCAATTCATGTAACTCAGAGTGTCTGCTCCAAAACGAGAATGGCACATTTCCCAGCAACTGTGAAAGGACAAGGTTTGCTTGAGGTATCTGATGACATTTCATTGCTGGCAGGCAGCACTACAGCAAATCCCATGGGTTGAAAAGAAAAGGGATAGAAACTGAAATGGTAGCCATCGCTGTCATGTATGTGTTATGTGTCATCAAGTTGTCTCCGATTTAGGGAGACCCCATGAATGAGAGCCCTCCAAAATGTCCTGTCCATGACAACTTCATTCAGCTCTTCTAAGTTCATGGCTGTGGCTTCCTCTTTGGATTCAGTCCATCTCATACTGCATACAATCTGTAGTACTTGTATGTTTGTTTATGTATTTCATTTCTATACCACCCCACAGCTGAAGCTCTTTGGAAAGTTTGCACAGTCCATTAAAAAGTTGATAAAAGTACAATAAAAATATTAAATCAGAAAAATATTAAAGTTTTAAACAGCTAAAAACAGACAACAAGGAATAATATAAATTTTAATAATATCAATATAAATCATGGATGCAACCACATTTGGAACATTCTTTGCACATCTGGTCTCTCCATCATAACAGAAATGATCTTGTAGAGCTGGAAAAGGTGCAGGAAAAGGGGGATAAAAATATTGAAGTGTTGGAACCATTCTAAGAGGAATCTCCACATTTCCTGACTATATGCCTCTGAAAACAAATTGTTGCAGGGCTAGAGGGCATCTGCAGATACTGCTTGCAGGCCTTGCTTGTGGACTTTTGCAGAGGAATGCTTTGGCTGTCTTCAGAAACAAAACCTGGATAAAATGGGCCTTTGGTTTGATCCAGAAAGGATCTCTTTAGGGGCTCTTCAGACTCCCCTTTCCAACCTCTTCTGATGCATACTTGTGCTTTGCTTGACCACAACCAGTGAAGGCCTTGGTTGGGGCTGGGGTGATCAGGTTGAACTGGCATTCTTCTTACACTGAGACCCAGCCTTCCCAAACCTGGTGCCTTCCAGAGGTGTTGCACTGTGGCTCCCATCATTCCCAGCCAGAATGGCCACTGGCTAGCCGGGAATGATGGAGTTGTAGTCCACCACCTCTGTAAGGCACCGGATTAAGGAACAATGGCATAAAGCAAAAGAGTTAGCCAAGCAGCTTTCTCATTCAGCACACTGGCACCTCCTTCAGGGTATCCCACACCACTGGACCACTTATTTAAATACAAGTTTTTATTGCTTGTTTGTGTATTTCTAGACTGTCCAAAAGCCAAAGCTCTGCGGGGGTGGGGGATTATGGCATAAGGCAGTACCTGGTTAACACAAACAGGAGTTAAAAAACGCAAAGCTGAAACTGATGTGAACACCTAACACCCATGCTTATTTGGCATCCAAACATATTCATTTTCCCTGTACCCATTTTTTATCTTCCTAAGCATTACTGGAAAAGCACAAAACTACACAGCTTATGTGGATTTGCACTGGAGTTTCTGAATGACCCAGGGCAAAAGAAATAATATAAACTGAAGGAAAGTCAGTGCTATGAGAAAATATAATAAAAGCTGGAATGAATAATACCCCCCCACCCTGCAGAGGATTATGATAATATATGCGAAGTAATCAAGTTACGGATGGAAATTGCTTTCAAGGCAACTTCAGTGCAGTCTGATTCAGAGATCAGGCCAAGATAACTATTGACGTAATACAGGTTTGGTTGTATTGCAGTCAGATAAGGGGATTGGGTGAGATCCTGCTTGCTTGGCAATTTTCTGCACAGAAGGTGAAATCGAGTCCTTAGCAGCTTGCTAGGAAGTGACGGTTTTCATGTGGGAAAGGAGGTGTTCATTGTTACCATAGCATTAATAGCAAGACAGCTGTACTTCAAGAAGGAAGACAATTTGCAGAATCAGTATGCTTGTGTGTTTATCATCCTATTACTGTATTATGCCATTGTCAACAGAGTAAAGTGAACCCTGCAGGATATTACAGGCTATAATTTCATTTCTGGTTTATTAGGATAGCTGGGCCATGAGAGCATAGCTGCCTCAAATGAGTCACAAGAGTCAGCAAATTACAGCTCCTTCTAGCATCCAAGGAAGGCTCTGCTGCTGTGATGTACCCTTACCTGCACTTTTTAATCATTGGGTTGCCCTTTTAAGATTGCCACTTCAAAAGTATTCAAACCCCAAGGTAGCTTGTCACTAATCTTGAGATATTAATTTAGCTTCCCGCATAGCATGATTAAATGCAAATAAAATGGTAAGTCTTCTCCACTTACGTGTATTTTATTATTTCAAATATCTCTGTGCCAATTGTGAAGAGAGATTTCCACAAATGTGACTTTCCCCATCCTTGCAACAGCATGATGGGCATAACTAGAAGAGACACACACACTTCCCTGAGGTGTAGTGCAGACTGACTTTTCGGTTCTCCAGGGCACTGGTCCTGCCTCCTGTCAATTAGCCCCTTCCTTGTTTGGCTTGAAGATCCTTGGCAAAACTTGTGCAGGTAATACCAGAAGCCATGGATGTGCCAGTGCACGGAGGGTACCATTTTGCCAAAGTGATCCTCCATAACTATAAAATTCAGAAAAAAGAGAGGATCTAATGTTCCACTAGAGGGAGTCCATACAGGAGCTGTTCATATTTGCATTGCTTTTTCCACTGTTAGGCACTGTGCTGAAATGCAAAGAGAATGGTTTTTTTAGTCCCCAAAGTGCATTACATATAGTAGGGATGTAGGTATGTGACATGCATCAGAAGTGCTGCAGTGCTATGGTATATTTATTTCCACATCCACACAAGCACACACTTTGGAAGGAAGTTTGATTAAAATCAAATTAAGCCACTTCTCATAAAAAAAACTGGGCTCTACCATCAACACCTGATGTGCCTGCATAACTGCAGTTGTCCACAAGGGAAGCCAGATTGAAAGGGGAAGCAAGAGAAGCCAAATTGAAAAGAAAAAAAATGTAAATATTTGCAGAATCTGGGTGGGCCAAAAATACTGCTTCATGTTTCCAGGACTGCTAACTGCATAACTATCCACTGTGCCTTATAAGACATCATATTTGACATGTCATGAGAACCCACCATGAGCTTGTCAGGGTGACTTAAGATTGGCTTATAGGCTACCCTGATAGTCCATGGCTTCTGGTAGATTCTGTTTGATCAGATCTGGATGATATGACCCAAACAGAGAGTCTTTTGGCAAGAGAACCCCTTTGCTGCTCTTTCCAAGTGGCTACTAGGCGAGCACCGGTGCCACTTTTTATTTGAGAAGATAAACTAGTTTGAGGATTTCCCTTTGGACAGCTAAAAACTGTCCCTCTAAAGTACCCCAGCAGTACCTTGAAGGACTGCCCTGGTTGTGCAGCATGTTTTTAAAATTCCTTTAAAAACAAACCACTTGTGATTGTGTGAAAGCATTCATTCACTTAAGTGCAATTGCTTGAATTTCAAGTCTCAGGGCAGCAAGTGTCCATTTTAGATATTGCCCAGAAAAGGCTGAAATGCAATCCCTCCTAATTATCTCAGTATCAGCAGGAGTCCAAGGTGCTTTTTTAATGTCTTCAAGGAGGAAGAGCCCAGAACTTCTCCAGGTAATAGGTTCCATTGTCGTACTCTGACAGTCAGGAAATTCATCCTGGTGTCCTGTCTAAATCTGGTTTCTTTTCACTTAAATTTGTTATTCAGTGTCCTGCACTCTGGAATGGATGAGAAGAGATCTTGTCCTTCCTCTTTGTGACAGCCTTTCAGGTACTTGTACTATCATATCTTGCCTCAGTCATCTCTTCCTGAGGCTGAACATGCCCAGTTCTCTCAATCTTTTCTCATAGGGCTTTGCCCCCAGTCCCTGAATCATCCTTGTTGCACTATCCTTTCCAGCTTTTTTGCATCTTTTTAAAACAGGTGCCCAGAACTTGACGTAGAACTCCAGGTGAGGTCTGACTAGTGCTGAATATAGTCGAACTGGTACTGCTGGTACCACTTATGGAGAAGGTTGTCAATGGCTACCAGTCCTGATTGGCTATTATGTTACCTCCAGTATCAGAAATACCATGCCTATGTCCACTAGTTGCTTGGGAGCATGGGCAGGAGGGTACTGTAGCGCCTGCACCTGAGTTTCCTGTGTACAGCTAGTTGGCCACTATATGGAGAGAAAGTTGAACTGAATGGACCCAGTTCATCTTGAATCCTTACAGGAAAAAAGTCTCCACTGTTTCAGACAGCAAGCTCAAAGAGAAGCTCTTGGGAAACTCTGTTTTGTCTTTAGAACATGCACTCACTATCCGCGGAGCAAAGGCCCTCACCAGGGTCTGGCCAACAGCAATGATTATGGGAACAAACATCTTTCCCTTCCAGTACGAGAGAGCAAGCACTAAACCCTAGCAAGAAATTAAAAAGGCCACAGAACATTTTTCTGAAATAAAAAAAATCTAGTAGCTGTAAGGGCAATTCCTGCAATAGATATGGGCATGTCTACAGGATCAGGCAGTGCCCAGCCTTTGGAGAGATGTGCAAGTAACCTGCGGGAATTAACCATGTGGTTAAAATGTGCAGGATACAGCCTGAGGCTTCCCATGTCACTAAAGATATGAATGCCCTAATATGGGAATAAAGATTAAATGTCACCAAGGCAAGCACACAGGAAGGCCACATGCCTGGCATGGCACAGTCACTGTAGCTGGCCTTCCAGTTGTTTTCTCAGCTGGACTCCAGTGCTGATACAGTATCACCCCCAAGGACATGTCAGAACATTTGCAAGACAAAGGGCACAAGTTAGCTCTGGAGGACCTGAAGTCCAAATGAGGAATGACAGTGTAGTTTCCGGCAAGAATAGTCCCAACACATACAATCTGACATTCTATGTTACAGACACAGGAGATCCACGCCTCCTAGGTAGGTCAGCCTTTGTAACACTTGACTTGATCAGACAGGTACACATTGGAGCCCTGCATTCCTCAGCCCAGATTGAGGGCTTCTTCAGATGTTACCCTGATGTTTTAAAAGGCTTTCTTCAAATGTATTTTAAAAGCCTGTGGTGGTTTCCAGGTGTGCATCACTTTTGTGTGGATCCTTCATGGATTGAGAATGTGTTCTTATGCTGTCACTCCCCCTCTGGAAAACAACCTTGGAAGTCCAAGGAATCATTGCAAGGGTGTCTAAACCAACATCATGGGTCAACATGAAGGAATAAAGGCTCGTTCAGATTATACCTAGACCTCAGGAATGTCAACAGGACACTCACACAACAATACTTCTCAGTTCCTGTGATGGAACATGTGCAGAGGAACCTTGCTGGGGAAAAGTATCTTGGATGAGAAGGATGGCTATTGGCAGGAAGCCCTAGACAAGGAGTCTGCAGAATTATGTGCTTTCCACATTCCATAGGGGAAGTACCACTTCAACAAGTTCCTTTGGCATCAAGTCAGCCAGTGAGGTCTTTCAACAAAGAATTATGGGGAATTGGGGACATTCCTGGCATTCACATCATTGCAGATTGCATGATCATTGCAGCATCCAGCAAATAACAAGATAATCCAGAAGGCCCTTCACAGAGCACAGAAAAGGGCAAAGTTAAGGAACATGTGTTTGATAGTATCTGGACACTTTAACAATGTTGTGCAGCCAGCTGACAGCAAGGTGGAAGGAATTGTCAGACTACCTCCTCCTGAAGACAAAGGACTCCAAAGGGTTCTGAGCACCGTCCAATACTTGGCCCATTACTTATCCAATGAGTCCAGTCTGACAGTTTTTCTTAGGACTCCTTTACAGCATGATGTCAATTGGCAATGAGGGTCTGAATACCAGACAGCTCCTGATGGACTCAAGCCAGCCTTCACAAAGGCACCAATCCTGTAGAATTTTAAGTTCAAGAAGAGTCTAGGGCAGTGGTGGCGAACCTATGGCACACATGCTACAGCGGGCACGGAGAGCCCTCTCTGTCGGCATGCAAGCCAAGTCGCCGCAGCATTGCCCCAGCAGCCGAGCATCAGCAATTTCTCAAAGGACTGCAAAATCTTCATCCTTCTATTAGGCCGGTTATGCCCACATGGAGTCTTTCGGTTGTCCTTCAGGCACTTACAAGACCACCGTTTGAGCCCTTAGCGACTGTCGATATGTGTCTCGTGTCATGGAAGATGGCCTTCCTCGTTGCAGTGACATCAGCTCGTAGAGCCAGTGAACTTTGTGCTTTTCGAATTGATCTGCCTTATCTCAACTTCCATAAGGAAAAGGTGGGTCTAAGGTTGGATCCGGTTTTTTTGCCTAAAGTTGCCACACCGTTCCACCTGAATCAAGAGAGTGTGTTGCCTGCCTTCTTTCCGTCGTTGTCGAACCTGATCAAAAGGTTCTTGCATACCTTGGATGTACGACGATGCTTGGCTTTCTATAGATCACGCACAGAGTCTCTTAGACGCTCTAATAGACTTTTTGTAAAGTACTCTCAACAGGACCAAGGATCACCTGTTTCATCTCAGAGACTGTCGAAGTGGATTGTTCAAACCATTTTGTTAGTGTACCAGCTTGCAAAGATGGACTTACCTGTTGTTCCAAGGGGTCATTCCACTAGAGCGGTGGCAGCTTCCTCCACGTTTGCCGTGGGTGTCCCAATCCAGGAGGTCTGCAAGGTCGCAACTTGGGCTACTCCCTGTACTTTTGCAAAGCACTATCGCCTTGATGTGCGTGCCAGAAGAGACTGTTCCTTCGGGAGGGCTGTTCTTTCTGCTGTTCTTCAATGACGACACCGCCCACCACCATCTCTGGTAAGCATGCTATTTACCCATATGTGTGATGCACAGAGGCCATGACGAAGAAAAGCAGGTTGCTTACCTGTAACTGATGTTCTTCGAGTGGCCATCTGTGCATTCACACAACCCACCCGCCGGCCCCCCTCGGTGTCGGTGAGTGGTTTTCTTCATCGGTACCATATGATACTGCTTCGGTACCTCATACTTTATTATATCATCGGTACCGTGGTTGACTACGGCGGTACCTGATAAGTTGTTATGCCATCTTCTTCCATAAGTTGGTGAACGTTCGGTCTCCAAAGACTGGAGAAAATGGCGGACACTCCGCTCTATATATACTACCGAGGAGGAGGGGAGCGGAGTTTTCCCGCCAAAACTGTTAGCTTTCAATCTTTCTGGCTTAGGCACTGCACAGGTGCAGCACCCATACGTGTGAATGCACAGATGGCCACTCGAAGAACATCAGTTACAGGTAAGCAACCTGCTTTTTTATTGCATTGTTTGCACTTTGCGATAATAAGTGGGTTTTGGGTTGCAGTTTGGGCACTCGGTCTCTAAAAGGTTCATCATCACTGGTCTAGGGGCTTAGGCTGATGCTTCCAAGAATGATTCAGAGCATGCTTATTCCATTGTATTCATATTGTTTCAGTGCTCCCCCACCCCCAAGTATGCACTAATCTTTCCAAGGAGGCCTGCCTGGCTTCCTCTACTCTCAGGCATTTGACATTAAAAGGGTATTCAATTATGTCCTGGATTTTCTATTGTTGATTGTTTAAAATTACCTAGTGCACACACTCTCTCTGTGCATCTATGCCTGCATGCAGTCTGCTTATATGTAAGTGCTTTTATAATATACATAATATTGCATTTTTAAGGTTAGTGCTCAGAAAGCTCCAGCTATTGGGCTGCATATAACTGTAGTTAATGAAATGAAATGAACATGAAACTTCCACTTACAAGTTTATATAGAAAACAAAAACAGTGAGTAGCTGTCAATGAGGCCTTTCCTTTCTCAGTGCCTTGCTGGAAAGATGGAGAACATTTTTCAAATCAGGGTTCCACAAGTGACTAAAAATGATATTATGTTGAACATTTTTCACTGGAAACTGTTCCTGCTTTGGATTTGATATTTGGAATTGCCAGCTATGGTGTAACGAGAAACTCTGTTCAAATACCATCTGAGGCAAACAGAATCTGAGTCATCACCTTCCGTGCACAAATGAGGCTGGTTGGAGGCTTTGAATCCATATCCCATCTGTTCTCCAGTGATGGTTTCTATAGTGATTAATGACCAGCAAAGAAAACGTTGGTTTATTTAAACATACTTTTTCAGTGCAACACACTGAGTGTCATCATCCTTTTTAGATTATTAGAGTGACAGATTCTAATCAACCTAATGATTACATCTTACACAAACCAGTGTTCCTGTAGATACTTGAAGGACTTTATTATTATTGCCATCAAGCTTTTATTGAGTTTATTTTTCTTGCTTTAACTGTTTCAAATTTTGCATATTGGCATTTCATGTTTTATATATTCTATTCTATGCATATTTGATGTCATTGATTTTTACTATTGTACTTATGTTTATGAATTCCTGTGACCACCCAGAAAGCCTTGGCTTTTGGGCACTATAGAGATGAAATTAATAGGCATAGTTGGGCACCTGCCAAGGGCTTACATCCCAGCAGGGACCCAAATGCCACCCGTGTGGTTGGTCCTCCAGCTGTGCAACCTGCTTGTTCACCTGCCTCTCACTTTGACCCAGCCAGTGATAGTGATGAGAAGGAAGAGCACAGATGCCAGTGCCTACTCGCTTAGTGGCTGTCACCGTGTCACATAAGCAAGTGCTACAATTGATAAGAAAGTACAGGAGGAATTAGTGGCATTGGTGCCAAGAAAGTAGAGGGGTCCCACCAAGTGTATCTTGCCCAAGGATCCCTAGAAACCTGAAGCAGACACTGCCATCAATGCACATGGGGTTGGATCCCACCTTTATTATTTGGTGGGAGCAGATCCTGAGCAAATTCCACTCAGAATGTTCATACTGGGGGAAGAAAAGAGAAGGTAATCCTCAGAATTCCCACCCACCCACTGCTTCCCAGCCCTCTGGATGATCTCTGTCTGTCTGTCTGTCTTTTTTTGTGTATAATGCATTCTTGGGGAAGGAAAGAATGAACAAATGAGCAGTGCAATTATTCCATTGGACCAGAAACCTCCTGCAGAAAAAAGAAACCCCTCTGCCTGCTGGAGGCTTATGCCATGGTTCTGTACAGGCTTTCAAAAGTGAATAGAACAGCTTCCCACTCCTAGGTGAGTAGGGCTTCTATATACACGGCGATTCAGCCACAGCTCTTGATACTGTGGTAACAGTTGGTTTCCTAGTAACTACTACTGCAAGAAACATAGCCCCACAATAGACCAGATACTTTGCAAGTAGAAGGCTCAAGAAGCAAGTAATAGGAAAGACCTCTTCTGGAAATCCTAGAGAGCTGATTTCCATCAGAAGAGATAGCAGTGAGATGGACAAAGTCAACTACACATAAGGCAGTCTCCATTGTTCCTAACACTGTATGGAGAAGCAAAATTGGGGCTGGCTTTCACACCAGGATGGATGCTATTGCATGAATTCCTTCCTATGTAACTCTCTTTGCAGGTGGGTTTTAGCATGTCATTTGATAATATTAGCTGGTTCTTAGTTAGGATTGTGCTACTTTGATTAGTACGATTGTGAAGAGTTTACTTATTTGAAAGCACCACCACATGAAGCCATGTGCCATAACAAAGCTTACTATCTCTAAAAGAAGGCCTGAAAGACTCATATTCTTTCAAAGATGGTGAGTATGGGTGTGAAAGAGCCCCTAGTGCATGGATGACACATAGCTTTCCCTGTCTTCCTCCCTGGTCTTTAGTCTAATCCCCTTTCACTTCCTGCTATCCAGAAGAGTGCACAGCAGCTGAAAAGGCTGGGTGAAAGGACCAAGGAAGAAATTTGCGAAAGAAGCTGCAGCAGTCTCATCACTTGCTTACTGACTCAATAGTTAAACTTGCATACTGGCAGTCTAGGTCAGTCACAGAGCAGGTGATTTCCTTATGGAATGACCACCAGCATCTGATTGGCCACTGTGAGAAACAGGATGCTAATGGTGTGATCCAGCAGGGCTGTTCTTACAAACAATCATAAACAATCAAAGCCAGGCCAAGACCTTTCTGAAAGGCAGTTACCGCAAATCCAGTAATCCTGTGTATTTCTCTTTTCAAGAAAAGCTGATAAAGTGCACATGGCCCAAAGATTTATATGGGAAAAATGAATTAGCCAGATCCAAGGAATGGCTTCCACTTTCCACTGAAATACAACCCCTCCCTCCCCACTGCTGATACACTAATTGTATCAGACAAAGATCAAGGGCACTCTTTCCCCATATCAAATTGGCTTCCCCTCAAAGGGGTGTAGTTGTCTAAAAATACACAGGACCAGTCACACTGGATAAATATCAAAGGCCCAAGAGACTACTTGCTGTTATATCACTACTAGATGTATTTCAAAAGGTTCTAGGAACAAACCTACATATTCTGTGATTATACAAATGAATATCTTCTACTTTTCCACATGCCTGAATGACAGCTGATGCACAGTACTAACACAATTGCAAGAAAAATGTGTAGCGTTTCAAGGTGTATAAAAACATGTTTTCCCCCACTTCTTAGCTTGGCATAGAAAATCAGAAGGGTTATGTTCTCTCAGATCACTTGGGGCTTTCAGAAGCATCTACATGTGGTAGTTGATGACCATATTGTGAGGGCAAAGTAAGGAAGAAATATCGGTTATCAACTGATAAATTCAAGAAAACAGTTTCAGTTGTACTGTTTTCTCCAGAAATGGAAGAAAAGCTTGGTTACAGCTCAACATAGTGAATTAGATAAAAGGACTCTTGACACAAATGAATGAGGGAAGGAGAAATTGAGAAAATTGAGAAATGTGAAGCAAAGTCATAAATGTTTTGTAGCCACTGAGAACCTGGTTAGGATCATGCCATACATGACATGCAGTATAGAAATTTTTGAAAATAAATATATACAAGTTATTAGCTTGCCTGTGATTTGGCCTCAAATGTCAGTTATTCTCCATGCACCATTCCTCTCAATAGACGAAACTTTAGGTTAACCTAGTGTTAGGTTCATTAAACCTTGTCAATGAACAACAAAATCAATTTCCTAAGGACGTTAACTTGGTTCATTTGCAAGTTGTATACAACTAGCATATTGCAGGAACCTGGATTTGTTGAAGTATTCTGTTTTTATTACACTTGCCACAAAAATAGGCTCCCTAAAAAGACTGCAATGCTAGAACAGTTCAGAAGTGAGGACTAGCACCAAGCTATGAGCAACCCAATATGGACCCCAGCATACTACTCTCTTTCAAAAAGGTCTAAGGCTGAACTGAGGCCTGCTTCTTAGGAAGAAAATCAAGGTTGCCTAGCAACCATTTTCACCTTAAGCTCTACTGTGAAATGAAACCTGCTTATCCATTCAAACCAGGATGTGGAAACAGGAATCTTACACCACAACATTCCAAGGCCAAGTGAACTTAATGTGGAGGTGTTCTGCCACACCTAGTGTCATATCAGTGTCCATGCTGCCAAGTTAATTTGAACAACTTTGGGTACCTGTATATTTTGACAGTGCAAGGCTTCATTATGAAATGTGCATAAATCCCTGCATATGGAGTGGCATATCTTGATGGCAGGCTACCTGCTCTGGCAGAACTACCTTTCTAAACAAGGGGCAGATTTCCTCACTCTCTCGGGCCATTGAGCCATGATCTACAGCCAACATTTTCTGCTGTGAAGATGCCAGTATTTGTCCTGGTTTTCATAATACGTTTAATGTAGCTGTAAAGATTCTGTACCTGTATCAAATACCTCCTCTGGAATTTGTACAAGATACAGTATTGCAGATATGCTATATGTGGTGGTGCCAGATGACCAGAGGACAGCGAAGATGCAATCAGTTATGGGAAGAAGTGAACTACATTTCATTCCTAGTCCCCTCAGATGATCCAGTAAGAGACTATGGTTGATAGTATTGAGAGCCACTGAGAGATCCAGCAGAACCAATGGGGGCACACTGCCCCCATCAAGTCTGAGCTGTAGATCATCCACTAGAGTGACCAAAGCAGTTCCAGTTCTGTATCCCACTTTGACACCAGTTTGAGATGGGTCCAGAAAGTGATGGCACCATGCAAAACTACATCAGTATTTACTATAACTTGCTTATATTCATTACATGTCAACATTTTGAACTCAAGGGTGAGGGGAAACCATTTTAAGTAACCTTGGCAGAGTTTCAGAGATCAGAGGCAAAACGTGTACAGCTTCCATTTCCCATCTTTCCCAGGAAATACATGATATCCTAAAAAAATGGCTTGGAAAGCTAATTTCTAAACTATCTAATCCCACCAACTTCCCAAGTTCTAGTAGATCGGGGAAATTGATGTAGCAAGCCACAAAGCTTGGAGATTATGCATTGCATTACTATTGCAAACTGTTTTCCCCATCCACCCCAGAACGCGGTTTCTTGGAATTTCAGGATCTGTACAAAATATGTGCCTATACTGCATCATTCCATCTGATTCTTTGTGACTGGTAAGATGAACTGGTTTGGCTTTCTTGAAAGGTGGCACTCCAAGGTGTTTTCAAAGGGTGTTTTGTTTTTTGTCAGAACAGATACTGGAACATGATTTCTGTAGCCAGATGTAAAATACGGCTTGAGTTTCATCTGGTCTAGTAAGGCTTGTGAATTTCTTTTGTTTGTATACTTCGGAAGTTAACCTGTCGGCCCATTTTTATGCAATGCCGCTTATTGCCCAGAAGACTGTAGCATGTGCTTTTTGTGGGTATTTTGTGGCTTATCGCATTCATCCTAACCAGTCACATGTTGCTGGTGGATTGGGCTTGGCTAGCTTAGACCGATAAAAGTGCAATAGCTGATGGATTTCAGCCCTTAATTATTCTCCTCGGGTGTCCCTAACACACTCGACCGTTTGTGGCATTAAGTTCTATAAAAAAAGGGCCCGTTCTGCCTTTACAACATCCTAGAGAAAGCCAGGAGGATAGGCATGTAATCAAATTCGGTGACGATCCTTTGTAACGTTGAGCACGTGCCCGCGAAAGCTGAGCACAAGAAAGGGCCGAAGGTGCATTTCTAGGATTCGACTTGAGTGCTATTTACTGGTACAGGCAGAGTGTAAATTGGATGAATCGGTAAGTAATAGGATCACGGACATAACACCAGCGTGCAAGCTGCTGCAGAAGAAAATATACCTGGGGGGCGGGGATAGGGACAGCCAGTGTTGACATTTAAGAAATGATATCCTAAAACAGAGGTTAAACAAAATAAAATACAAACTAGAGGATTGGGGAGAGCGATGAATAGGGAGGGATCCTAGCGAGCCCAAAACAAAAAAATATGCCATGTGTGCGTCCCTGACAGAAAATCGCTTGCCCACCCGCCGGCAGTCGAACACGTGGGCTTGGCACGCAACGAAGCGTGCGCCTCCCGCTCTGCAACCGTGGGAAAGAGGAAGCACGTCGGCCGCTCTCCTCGCCGCAGAAGACGAAGCCTCCGCAGGGAGCCGGGCGGGCCCCGCCCCCCGCCCCCCGCCGCCGCCGCCGCCGCCGCGCCGCCAATGGCGCGAGGGGGAGGGCGGGGCCAGCCGCTCGAACGGCTCCCCACGCCGCCCCTCCCCCTCGCGACGCGCTGAAGTGGCTCGCGGTGACGTGCGCGGAGAGTTTCTGAGTGTGGGTGTGCGGCTTGCGCAATAACGCGGCGTCGTCCCCTTGGCCGAGAGGCGGCAGCGGGGGAGGCCGGAGGCCAAGGAGGGTTGGCGGCGGTGGCGGCGCCGCCGGGAGCCGGGGCATGGAGGAGCGGCAGCCCCCGCCGCCACCAGCGCCGCAGGAGTCGCTGGGGCGTCGCCTCCCCCGACTCCCTCAGCCGGTAAGTGGCCGAGGCTAGCAGCTTTCTTCTCCCCTCAGCGCCTCCGTGCCTGGGCAGCCTCCAGGGCCCTGCTGCCCTCGCAGGGGCACGCGGGGCCCTTCCCTCTCCCCGGTGTCGCCTCCCTTCGCCAGTTGGCCGGTTCCCGTGTTGCCTACCTGTTCCCCGCTTCTCTCTTCCTCATCCCCGACATCATGTGGCTCTTCCGGACGGGCCCCTCTCGTTCCCTCAAAACTCCGGGGCAGGCTGGCGCCTTGCTGTGTCCCCCTCCTCCGCCCGCGCGCGCGCGCTCGTAGCGTCATCGGCTTCTGAGTAGGGGGCGAACCTCTTCCCCGAAATTCACCATGGCGGAAAAATAGTCGCCGAGAGTTTGCATCCTCCTTACTTCTTTTTCTTCTTGGTGGTATTCGGGCTGTTTCTGAGACTGCGTAAATTTTTGCATTCTACAGCCTTCTCTAATCTGATGTCCTCCGGATGTTTTGGACTTCAGCTCCCATCAGCTCCAGGCAGCATGGCCAGTGATCAGGAATGCTGGGAGTTGTAGTCCTAAACATCCGAAGCCTGGCCATATTGCATAGGTTGTGAAACAGCACTGTGTCATGTTTTTGATGAATAATACAGCAAAATCCTGTGTGGTGTTTTGAATGGGCTCTTATAAGTGTCACCCTTCCTTCCCCCTTTTCCTAGAAATCTTGCTTTCTAGCATAATCCCATACCAAGAGTAAACAAATAGAGAGGAAGGCATGAGGGGAAGCTGTATTTGTTAGGTAATACAGAAGACTGTCCTTGGTAGTGTGGCTGTCCCATTTCAGTTGTTGGTCAATATTTCAACAACATTGTGTTGAGTTCTTCTGAGTCCTGCTGAGTTCTTCTTCGTGTGTGTCTTTATTATTTGTGTTTCTGCATTATACATGAAGTTAGTAGCAGATACCTTAATAAAATACTGGCACATCCTTTCTCTCATTTATGAATTAGAGAAGCAGTAGAATGGATAGGATTGTAGGAAGAGGAATGGACTTCGAGATTACAATGCAGGTACGTTTTAATCTGAGTGGGAGGAAGGACTATACAGCATTATTGGTATTACAGATGCTGGAAATAACTTGCAGAGAATGGAGCCTTCTAAATCAAGCATCTATCCAAAGCATTTTTAGATAGTTTGAATTATCAACAGCATATAGCTGTGCCTCTTGCATTTGCAATTTAGGTGTGTTGGTGATGTGGAAGTCCTTAGCATCTGTCTTGATGCTTCTTGGGGTGAATTGCTCTTTCCTACTCTACTGTTGCCCAGAGTACAATGACTTATTAGGCAAACAAATAGTGTAATTTAAAATATCTGTTTTCTTTCTAATTTTCTTTTGTTTCTCTTGTCATGAAAGTAATCTTTTCTATTAAAATTAATGAAGGGTTTTAAATAATCCTGATAGAATTTTAATAGATTTGCAGTTTTGCCAGCAATCATAGAATTTCATCAGAAAATACATTTACATGGAAGACAGCTTTTTAAAAATGATGGGTTTGGTGATAGCATGCTGGATGGTCACTTCTGAAGGAAATAGTTGGTATTTTACTGGTATTGGAAATTAAAGTCATTCCACAGTAAACTTCATTATATGTCAGTTAAAAGGATTGGAAACAATTCTTGAGAACTGCCTAGTTCAAATGCATAGCTGCCTGTTTAGTAAGATTTTTTTTACATAAGCGTATGATGGTTTCTTCTAGATTTCCTTTAGATTTGGAACTCAGAACTGTAGCTTTCCTATGCTGGCAGAGCTCCTCTTCTTTTGCAGAGCTTTAAATACTTTAATGTGATCTGGTTGGCATTATATAACTGAACTTAAGAGAAGCAAGCAGTAGCATACTACTCATGTTAAGCAAAATTAACAGCTATGAATTCCATAAATTGAAACACTGAATTAAAATTCCTGTTGGCAGTGAATTTGCTTGAAGTTCTTCTGATTCTCAGTGTCTGTTTTACTCATCAGTCAAAATGGAACTGGTGAACTATACTGTGCTTTAGTTGTGGGGAAAATAATGTAAAATGTCAGTTTAAAAAAACTACCTTTGTTGCATTTTCTGGATTCTGGATGTTTTCTGTTGATTTACTTTGGATGGAATGGGGATAAGTTATAGTCTATGCAACTTACCAGAAAAAAAAACCAACAGCAGCAGCAACAGGAAAAATTAACATGTTTGTTTTCCACAATCAAGGAAAAAAATTGGCTTTCCCCCTATAATACTTTTGATGTGATTGTTCTCTTTTAGGAGGAAGGTAAGAGTCCCAGTCTTGCACGAGTCAAACAACATAAACAACATCAACAAACAACATAAAATGGAAGGGTATGATCCTGTTAAAAAGCTAAAGTTAAAAGTACTCATTGGACCAGTTTATGCAACACAGCTAACATATCAGGGGTTATTTAACCCATGATGTGCTGTGGTGTATGTTGGGTATGCTTGACTGCCATTTTGAATGTGCAGCCCCTGATTGGAGCAATTGGGGGTTATATAGTGTTGGGTAAACCCAGCAATGCTGGGTTTACCCAACACTAGAGTTAATCTTCACCTAATCCTACTACTAATTGAGGTTTATTTAATCCTAAAACAATTGGTGATAGGCAAGTTTACCCAACAAAGAATAACCTTTGATGCCCCTGCTCAGGAGTTGCACATTCAGAATAATGGCTATATGCATCCAGTGCATGTCATGGCTCATCACAGATTATTTAACCCACAATAAACTACCAGGGTGCATTTAAGAAACTTAGTCATGTTAAATGCATGGCATTTGTTTTGCTTTACTGTTTAAAAAGAGAGAGTAATGGTGTTCTTTTTGGGTGGTTTCGGAGTAGAATTTAACCCTTTCCCCTGTGCTGTGGTTCTTCATATTAAAATTTAATCCCCTTATTATAAAAATTGAATCCATTGTGGGATTTGCATCCCAGCAAATTGTGGGTTAATTAAGCTACTGTTTGCCACCATGACATGTAATGATGCTGGGTATCAGGTGCTTAGAGGAAATTTCCTTCATACTGTCTTTGTGGAGTTCTTAGAGGTATTTAGTTAGCTGCTGTGGAAACAGAATGTTCTACTGCTTGGTTTTTTGGTCTGGTCCAGGAGGTTTGTCTTATTCATAATGAAACATACTTGATAAAAGCATTCTGCTTTGCTTATACAGTTTCCAACCACATACCTATGGGAAGCCCACAACAGGACATGACTGTAATAATACCCTGCTGGTTTTGTTCTCCAGCAACTGGTATGCAGAGACATGCTACCTCTAATGCTGGAGGTAATATATAACCATCATTATTAGTAGACATTAATAGTTTTGTTCTCCCATGAAAATATTCTTATGTTTTCTTGACTTAATCTCAAGAAAATGTGTGGGATCAAGCTGTAAGGGAAATTTCTGCATTTCTGCTTAGAGGTGTTACGGTGAAAGCTGAAATGTTTAGCCCCATAAATAAGACTAGGCTTAGAATGCTGAATCTTTCATTTATCTTCATGCCATCATAGGGCTTCTCTACTATTGGCAAGACTGCCATAGCTGCTAGAAGACAGTAACAAACTTGTATTTCTACTAGTAACAACCAAAATGGTACCGGGGGGGGCGGGTGTACATCCATGTATTATGCAATTTGTAGTATCATAGAATCATAGAAATGATTTCTTCTCCTTTTTGTAAATAACGTGGATTTTGGATTATAAGCACTATTTGTAGCAGATCCTGAGTTGGTTTAGCCAACCATCAACTTGTTATGGTCCCATCACAAGTTCTTCCTTCTGTGTGAGGAAACACTATGGTAATAGTTATTTTGAAGCTGACCTACAAACTTGACTACATCTCTGTAAACATGGAAAAGGGGAAGACACTGCTACTTTGACTGCTTTCACAGCTCTTTATATGTAAAGCAAAACTTTAATTTCGAAACCTCATTTTAGCAAGGTAGCAATATCTAGTACTTTAGGAAATATGTCTTAATATTTGATCAGATCTTGTCAGTTTCTAAATGTTGTCACCACTGATATTTAAGATAGTTAAACTTGACAACTAGATTACAGTAGTTCAGTTCCGCATCTCATGTCTGTCCATAAGGAGAGAGGCTAGAAGCTTTGATTATTGGAAGCATTATATGTAATTTCTTTGCCTTCCTGTAGGAGAGCTTCCTCTAGCAGGGTATTAAAAAAAACATGGTGAAGAAATAGAATGTGATATGACAGCTTTTCTTACCCTAGAAGGAGTGCCAAAATGCCTAATGACATGTGGTTGTTGCTAAATACAAATAACTAAAACATAAAGAACACTGGAGATGAAATTAGTTGAATATGCACATGTGCAGTGAAGCATTGCAGTTCTGCTGCTTGCGTAATAGTGAATAAATTGACCTCACTTCAACTTAAGATACATAGTTCCAAAGGTTTTTTTTAAACAGTAGTTTTCTGTAAATATAAATATTCTTATTATTTCTCTTGTGTGGCAGGTGATGTGTTGCCTGTGTAGAGCTTGGGATATTGAAGCACAGTGGAGAAGTGACTTACTCCTGACAGAAGTATATCAGAATTAATTGGGGTTGGCCCCTCCTGTGGAATTGTCAGAAAAAAATACTTTGTATTAATAAAGTATACCGGTTTGCTTTTGATGTGTCAGAATGCTTTACAAACTTCAGTGATTTCAGGGTTACCGATACAGTCTTGAAATAATAAAACATTTTCACATTGGATAAATGTGCTCTAAAATTGAATGTGGTATCAGTTAATATAATCTTGCCCAGGAGCATTAAACATGCAGCAAAGGTTTTAGTTTATTCTCTCCATTCAAAACAAGATTACTCTTTATTTTTAAAATATTTCTATCCATCTTTTGGTCTCAAATCTGCAAAGTGGTTAAAGAAATAGACATGAAGCTTGGATCAGACATATTGTGAAAAAGAATAGGCACAAATTTCCTTCTATCACTTTTCCAGTGTAGTCTCCATTGGTTCTCCCCATGAATGGAGCTAACATTCTGGATTAAACCTTAAGGGCAAATAAAAATAAAGACACAACAGGATAATTTTTCATCTCTCACTGTCTGTCTCTCTCTCAGTGGAGCAAAATTACAGATGAGATCTAGAGCTCTGATTAATCAGCCTAGATTTTGTTGAAAATGCAGAGTCTTTGATGTTTGCCAAAGGGAAAGAAGCAATGAAACTAGGCACTGTAGCTGTGACAAACTTCCTTCATAGGTGGCTGCCATTGCAGTATTCAAGTTTCTTCAGAATGTATACACCGCTGCTTGTTGATCTTTCTTAAAATTCTTATAGACATGTTAGCCTTTCCTATTTCATACTTTGGTTCTGAAGACTGCTTCTGTAAATTGTTTAATGTTGAATGTGGATGAAGCTTCTTGATGGTTTTAAAATAGCATTTTCAACCTCAGTCTGGACTGGGTCTACATTTGTAAAATATATTTAACTCAGACTTGTTTCAGTTTTGACTGAATGTATGCAATATCCAAATTTTAAGGCTAAGTGTATCGCTTCCCTCCTGCCTTCTCTAAAGCACTTACAATTTATTGCAGTGATAACAGGGGTAAACAGCCTCGCCCCTTTCAGTTGATTTGGACTACAGTTTCCCTAATCCCTGTTAATTGGCCATCCTGAGAATTATTCAAAATATTTGAAAGACACCAGACTGCCTATCCCATGACCTAAGTTTGAATGCAATCATAATTTGTGTCATAGTAAAACTCAAAACTTTTATGTTATACATGTTTATCCTAACACTCAGCTATATGGATCAAATTCCTGTTGATTGTTCTCCAGTTTGAAATATTAAAGTGTTTGGCATATGTGTGATCAGCATTCAGCAAACCAAGCACCCAAACAAAAATGCCTTGTTGATACATGCACTAAGCTGGTGTGCCTTAGTTGCTGTAGCACAAGGAAATCCTTGTCCCTTAAGGATGGGGTATGTTCTGGTGACCACACCTTTTTTATTTAGCTATCAAGATTATCCAGAATTTGTTTGCACCTGGAAACAAATGCATGTGAAGAATTTTAAAGCAATTATGGCCTGCAGTACCTTAAATACCCATTGAACTTAAAGCTTTACAGAGTTATATGAGGCAACATTTTAAATTGCATCCTCCTCCTCGAGTTGAACCAAGAACAATATGTTACTTGCAACCAAATGAGAGAAGGATTGAGCTTTAGAAAACTATGCTTCCAGATTTATCGTGTGCATGGGATTACAGCCCTTGATTTGAGGCACAGAGCTGCTTTATAAAATGCTGCTGCTGCTGCTGTAAGGCCATAGTAAGAGAACTGAAGTAGGAGCATTAGTGCAGCTTTGTTGGGCGGTTTCCTCTTCTTTGAGTGAAGCTGTAATAGCAAATGATCAGGACGTTTCTACCTATATTTTAGACTTAAATGTCCACTAGGATTAGTCCATGTCAAAAAGCATGGCTTAAAAAAAAACACTCTAGAACAACTGATAGGAGGCTTTTGCAATGACATATCCAACTGTTGCCAAACTTGACCTTATCAAATATAGTTAGAGGTAAATGAAGAATGTGAACTCAAGATATACCCAGATGAAATTACATGGATACATGATATTTTCTAACTGAAATACTAATGCTTCAAGGGGACATGAAGAATAGTATTCCGATGGGTTTTTTCCCTAAATCTGTTTTAATTTGTATTTAACCTTTGGCTATAGAGATTATATATTGAAGTACTTGAATGTTGGGAGTTGTGTTGTCTGCGTAACAATGATCTGATAGCTCTACAAAGGTAAAGGGATTATTGGTGTTACTACTTTTTAAACAAGAACTATTTAATGTCTAGTCTTTGCTTCCTAAATATGGTCAGTTTCTCAGTGCGTGAAAGCATAAATAATTTATATGTGAACTTGAATGTTCCCAGGAGGCTTTTTTCTTACACAGAGAGCTTTACTGAGTGAGCTTTCTCATCAATGATTCCTTGCTTGAAGTAGTGAACCTTTCAACTGGAAATAAATTGCATACATGTGTGCACACACCCCAAATATGCATATGCAGGTTGTTTATGAGATCAGTTTCTTTTTTGTTGCAAATCTGTTCAAGAAAATTGCTTCTGAAGAAATGGGCATTTCATTGTTGCATAGTAACATATAGAGAGCTGTCTTTTAGTTTTTTAGACAGCCCCTGGGATGCCATGGAAAGCTATGGATATCCTCTAAGCCTATAAAAAGAGCTACGGGCATGGAGAAGGAGATCTGATTGTGCATCTTCCCTCCCTCACTGCTTCCATAAAGCTTTCCTCATAAGTCAGCCTCATAAGAAAAGTTGGAGAGGGAGAAAAGGGGTGTATTATTGGGAGGAGTTTGGTGAGGCCAGTATATGCAGTATTTTATAGCTTTTTCAGTTCCCTTCCCCTCCACCAAAAGATAAATCAGGTAGACTGTGTCTGCGGTTCATTTAGCTGCTTTTTATTTTAAATGGAAAACTGAGGAAAAATCATTCCCCTATGTCCTGCATACATTTAGAGCTCCTGTTCTGTTGGCCCTTGCTCTATAATTTTAAGACATCTATGGAATGGAGAACTAGAAGACTTGTTGTTTTCAGGGGTGCTGCTTGCTTTCTGTGAAGTATTAACAGATTGATCTGAAGATTACTGAATAAATTGTAGTGACTGTTCTTAGTTTAGGCCATGTTGCTTTCTTCTCATCAGGAACTGGATAATCCCAACATAACTGAAGTTTTGTGACCCAAATAAACAATGTTATTAAGACAGGATGTTGTCGAAAAGTATATTCTTTACTAAGAAGAAATTATTGCTAATTTTCAGTATGAGTGGCCAGTAATGAATTTCAAATTCATCTGTGGATTGTGCAGAAGCAATTGCATAAAGTATTTCAGTGACTGTGAAATAAAACAGTGATTAGCATAGCAGTTGGATTTTCTTGAATTTTTACTTGAGTTGTGTGAGCTTTTGCTTAGAAGGAAATGCTTGGTATAGTATACACGTTTGCAAACAGTAAAGGCTACTTTTTATGCTCTCCAGCATTGATCAACACCAAATTTGGCTGCAACATAAGGTGTACCTTAGCCATGCTATAAAGTGAGGTATTGGTAAATTCTTTTTTAAACTAAATATTCACAACTCACAAAATACAGGGAAAGAAAAGATGCCATCATTTGAAAGTAAGAGCACTTTTGTCAATATCCTGAAAATGTTTAAATGCTGAATAAATTCAGTTGCTTCAAGTGGGATTGGCAATGAAATATCATGCGGCCCTACCTCTGAATAGAATTGCTCCTATTTAGAGTTCCTAGCCTTGAAACATTTCAATCCATCATTCTGCTGTGTGTGTTTTTTTCCAATTGACATTTAACATTCTGAGACTACTAAACATGATAAGATAATCTGGGCTGTTTGAGCTTTTCACTTCTTAAAGCAGCCTTTTCCATCCCCCACACATGTAGATCCTAATTACTGCTTGCTAGTACAAAGGAAAAGTGGCAGTATGCTGATGAACTCTGGCAGTGCGATTAAAGTGGAGGCAGTGGTATTCCTGCTGCCCTGGTGCAGTTCCATTTCAAATCACTGTTCCCCCTTTGCTCTAGTGAGCAGTATATTTGGCTTACACTAGCAGAACATAATTAGCACTGGGACACTACCCATAATATTTTGGACTACAGCTTCCATCAGCTCCGGCCAACATGGGCAGTGGCCAAGAATGCTTGGAGTTGAAGTCCAAAGCATCTGAAGGTCACCAGACTGCTTTAGGATTATTGCTGTTGCTTTAAATTACTACAAGTCTGGAGGTTTCCCCAGTCATCCTGCTACCTTTCTCTTGTTTCTCCGTGGCCACTTCTTGGCTCCTGTTGTTACCTGAACCATATTTTTGGTTGGGCTTATGCCACCACTAAAGACCACTGTGCTACCATAACCAGTCAGGTAAAACACTGAGCTGCCTGTCAGTTGTCTCCAGAGAGATACAGTGCAAGCCCATGCATGCTGTAGGTCAGCATGATATGTTTTGTTTTATGGAACCATCATGACAAAGTGAGTTCATTTTTATTCACAGGAACAACATATACTATGTTTTAGGGGTAGCCTTGTGAACCCTCATATCTTCATATGCACAGATTCTAATTGCACTGATAGAATGTTAGATTAAAGAATTAAGATTTCAGTCCCTTAATAAAATTCACTGAAACCTCAATAAGGTGTTCTTCAATAAGTTATATGTTTCAGAAATCTGGAATAGTTCAGGCTAAATTTAATTATATGCAACATATGTAACTGGACATGTAGCTAGTGCCATGTATGGAATTCCATTCTTATTACTACCTGCTTCATTCTGTTGTACTCTTATGTCCATTCATCACTGGGTAGTTTGCTAACTTCTTTTAAACTCAAAACATATATCAAATGCACTGGTGGCAGCTAAGGGCAACTATATAAATTCAGTGTTATTTTAAGAACTTCCTCCTGCAAAGAAAAAACTAAGCATATTAGTCTGGAAAGCATCCTGTACATGACACAGTAAAGATAGCTTGTCAAAGCAGGTGGGTGCAAGACAAAAATAAAGTACAGTGATTGTGCTGGGTCTATCAAATCAGTATTTTGACATTTTAGGAGGTAATTTTTTTCATGTCTGAAGCGAATATGACTGTAAACTTTGGCCGGACAAATTGTGAATATGGCAGTGAGCAAAACACAGAAATAAAAACAATACGGCCTGTGTGGACTGGGAATATCCATCTGTGTTTGTGGTCTCTTACTATTTGGAGAGAAACTTAAGTGTTGCAGGTGGACATAAACAGGATCGAGATTTCTGAGAGAAAGGGAATCCTTGCAGCATCTGAACTGTATATGCATAGTCCCTGGTTACCCACAGAAGGCCCTATGCAGCCATAAGGGCTGTAGAACCTGTGCACTCTGACACACAGGCTCCCCCGTTCACCTGCATCTACATCTATACAGGATCTCATTTCGAGGATTTCCAGACCCACAGAAGCAGATTTTCCAGGATTTCAGGGAAGTTGAGGAAAGGAAAAAGTGGGGAAACTGTTCTGTGAACTCTGCTTCTATCCTGCAAATACAATTAACTTCCAAGCCAAAGTATGGATAAAATGAAAGAATCTAGATTAGTGGGCCCTGAGTAAGAGAGGTGTTGCCACATCCATATTTTTCCATTGAGGTTTCAGTTAAAATACTGAGTGTGTTAAATTCTCTTTATTGAATAACTTGTTTGCTAGCACTGTCCTGATGCTGTACGTAGCCTTATGTCTCTAGATATGTGCTGCAAGCTTAGCAGAAATTCTGCTTTTCCTTAGAGGAGAAAATGCTATTGTAGACAATGCTTTATTCTAGTATTTCTCATGAAATAACCAAGTGCTGCTAGGAGAATGGTTGGGCATTATCTGTTTTTTTGTGGGGAAGCATTTGTAGAATGATGGGGGGGGGTTTCTTCCCATATTGTTACAGCTGTATTTGTTAGTGCTAAAACTGAATAAATGATTGCTTCAGAAAACAGCTTGAAAGAGAAAATACTTAAAAGGAGAGGCAGTTTTGTATTTGCCATTATGGTTTATCAGTGAAACTTCACTACAGCACATCTGTTTTTGAATAATTTGGGTATGTGGAAGGTTCACCTTGCAATATCCAGATGTTGGCTGCACCAGTTTTTAATGCTAGTTCTTCATGTCCACAGAGACAGAATAGGAGCAGACCCATGGAAACTGTGATTCAGCAGAATGTGGATGGCAGCAGGTGCATGGAAGTCATTGTATTTCTCTGCTTGGTTGCGGTTGGTGATACTGAAGCCAGCCATAACTTGGAGCTTAACACAGTGTTTGGCTTAAAGATGCTCGATATATTGCATTCTCTTATTGTATAAGTTTCTGTTGTAACATTGCCTGACTTTTTCTTTCCCAAGCTGCTGTTTGACAGAGGAGCCCCACCAGCCAATCATGTTTAAGGATAAGTGGTGGAGGTAAGTACCTTCTTTCCTATTTTAAAGTATTTTTTTCATTCTTGAAAGTCTCATAAATGGTATTCCAGTTGAAAGAATACTAGTTTTAATGTTCATAAATATGTTGCCCATTGGCTATACGGAGTTCTTCAGTTTGTTCCATCTTCTGGATTAAATAGAATGTATGCTGCTTATTAAAATAAACTTGCACATATTGTGGTATGAAACTTGCTGTCTGTGTTGTTACCGTAATAGAATATTGTAAAACATTCTACAGAAAAAAGTTCTGTACCAAAAATATTACAATATTCAGAATGTGAGGGGAAAAGTAGGTAAACGCAAATATTCTGAGAACATGAGAGTAGTTCTGACTCACACTAGAAATAATTTGCAGAAGCTGGCTTTGGTTGCCATTTGGTTCATTACCTACAAATGCAGTGCATTTTCTTCCAGCATGTGGTGACTCTTGAAATAACTGCATAGTGAGAGCCTTGTAGAAAAATGTTACATGGAAAGAACTGTAACATTGACCACAGGATCTATTGTGCTTTCTCTCAGGCTGGCAATTTGCACTTGGTTAATCTCTGGTACGTATGGGGAGAGTTTTAGACATATATATGTGATTACTACTCAGGCATTAAAACCTTCACCTTACTTGAGACCTATTACCTTTAGCAATTTTTTTAATTAGGGGGGTTAAAACATTTCTCTCCAATTATGAGGAGGAAATCTGCCAGTTTTAGAAGTTTAATAGTATTAGATTTGGATTAGGAAGTCTGCATGATCACAAACATAGAGGCTCATGAAGCCCATGTTGCAACTGAATGCTACCATTTGAGAACTCTCAAATCTTTCTAATGCCCCATGCATAATACCAATCATGAAATCAAGAATAGTTAGTTTGTGGATGATGCCCTGTTTACATTTGATGGTAAACTGATGCTGAATTTGATATAGAAACAGGGAGTCAGAAGGGGTCTCCCAGGCCATCTAGTCTGACCCCTCGTTCCAGCCAGCTCTGCTCATGTAATCCCCAAAATGTGGCTGTCCAATCCTTCCTTGAACACCTTCACCAATGGGCCTCAATCACCTCCCTTGGAAGTCCATTCCATATCTTGAAGATCAGCGTATCCAACCTACGAACTACATAATTCTGCATTACTGAGATTTCCTTAGACTTGAACTGATACTTTTGGATGCTGCATACACAGGTCTAAATCAGGCTATCAAGTGAGTTCAGGGATTTTCTATAGAGTTATAGAAATTCTCAAAATTAGTGATAGCCTTTGAAAAGTACATAGATATGGAACCCTGCTTTGTGCATTGCAGTGTAATTTTAATATAGTTTAATCATCTTACATAGCTTATGATGTGGTCCCATGAATCACATAACATCTGAATCTCTCTGCACTTCTTCAGCTTCTCCTTCCTGGGTTTTGGGCTCATGAATGGGGATACTAGTAGTATCTATTTTAGGATTGAGTTCGTTTCAGTATATCCAAATCAATGGGGGAAAGTGTTCTATATTTGGGGTTATTTTTCTTGATCCACGGTTGTCTTTTTTCTCCTTATTTGTGCCTTTGTAAAATGAATGTAATGTTTATTATAATTAAACATTAATAACCATACAAAATGGGTCATGGAAGTAACTGCTTATTGTTAGCTCTGTGCTTCACAGAATTATATCACTATTCATCAAGAAGATGGTGTATATTTACGTAAATTACTGATACGAATAAATGTTAGAGGTTTTGGTTGCAGATTTAACCTCCCAAATATTTACTACCCCCTCACTTTTTATTGCACAACGTGCCCAGAATGGGTGGCAAAGGGGCCACTATTTCTGTATTGGTAAAATTTTGTTTTATCAGTAATGTCAAGGCCTAATGTTTGAAATATGGTCTAGATCTTTTTCTCATCAGTTTGGGAAATCTGGTCTAAAAGTTTCTCACAAAACAGGAATTCTGAACTAGATCCAATATGTGTGGGCATCACAGAGATCTGCTGGATATTTTCTCCAATTTAAATATGTTCAAATGTTAAAAGACTTATTTTAAGAGTGCTGCTTCTGCCAAGACTGAAAATTTAATTGTATGAGCTGGTTTTCATCTTGCACAGCTTTTGCATGTCATCCCTCTCACCACATGTGAAATCCTTCTGCACTTACTGTTATCCTCAGATAATAGTTCCCTTCTAGGGGTGTTGCTTTAGATTCTCTTGCCTACTTCCCTGCTTTCATTCTTGCAGTGTATAATGGCTTCCCTGTTCCTCCTATATGAAGTTATATACTTCAGGGATCAAGTTTTAATATCTGCTCATATAACACTAAACTAGGTTTAGTTTTGTTATTCTACCATTTGCTGTTGCTTAAGTCTAAACATGACTTTTAAGGCATTTTAGCTCAGAGAGCTTTTGTTTGCATTCTTGGTACCCATAAGATCTTTTAGCCCTGACGACATGGCATACTGTCTCTGCTCAAAAGCAGATATTGTGCGTTTTTCTAAAACGTTTGTGGTAATGAGTATTTAATTGGAAATATAGAGCTGTGTGTCAGGTTACATTGGTCTTGCTTTGAATACCATGGTGATGAGTGCTATATTGAGCATAATGGGTTGCAAGGCACTTCTGTAATTTGAGTTAAGGAAGAATAAACTAATTGCATGTTTTCACGTGGATTATCTTAATCTGTGCATGATTTTGTAATTTTTTGGTTTTTTTGTTTTAACATTAGATAAGCATGAGACCAGCGTGGCACAGCTGCATGTGTATTCACTCTTGAAGCAATTGCACACTTTATTGGCTGACAATCTTGGCATTTTTTAGCAAAACAAAAAACAAAATTTAAAGACACAGGACATCTGTGTTTGATTTGTCAAATAAACTCGTTGGGTGTCATCTGATGGAGCCATCTGCTGGTGAACAACTCTATGATGACCCCGACCTTGGAGTCAAGTCTCAAGATCCAGAGGCCAAAAGGCAACATGAATCAGAGCAAAAACTGTCAAAAATTACCCACAATGCCTTTGAGAACATTAATGTGATTGGTCAAGGCTTGAAGCACCTCTTCCAGCATCAGCGTAGGAGGTCTTCAGTGTCTCCCCATGATGTTCAGCAAGTTCAGTTTGATATGGAGCCTGAAATGGAATTGGAAAACCAAAACACCTGTGCTGAAATTGATGGTGTCTGTACCCACCCTACAGCTCTAAACAGAGTTCTCCAGCAGATCAGAGTGCCACCTAAAATGAAGAGAGGAACAAGCCTCCATAGCAAGCGGGGCAAGTCAGATCCACCGAAAGGAAGCCCCCAGATCAACAGAAAGTCTGTTCAGGATATTCATTCAGGTCGACCCAGATCCTCATCAACTACTGATGCCCCTACTAATTTGACAGTGCTGGAGATGGCTGCTTCTGTTTGCCAAGCAGGTGAAGAGGTTGCATCGGCTGAGCGGGTGAGTGCTGTTTATAGTAAAGCATGTCAGATTCTAAACTGCCCCTTTAAAAACAAAACTGACTGGTCAGAGTAGGTGCCAGGCTAAATCTCTCTTCTCTTCTCTTCATTCCTTATTTTTGAAAGCCCAGCAGCTGAATAAAGGAGTACTCAAAAAATATAAAACATATTACTGGCTTGTCAATAAAAGCAGATGACAGGAATTACCACTTTAATACAGCTTGTGACAATTGAGAGCAGTAGATGCTAACTTGCAGTTTTATTTTTGGAAGCTATTTAGCTTGTGGAAATGGTGGAAACTCCTCAGGTAGACTCCTTTGAAGGTAGAAAAGTATTCCAAGCATTGATTAGGTTTTTTTGCTCCCGTAAATCTAGCATTGGATTGAATTTAAGATAGATTGGTCTATATAAGGTATCCTAGAAGTACTGCTGTAATATGAAATTCCAGCTGTGCTGGTTACTGCTGTTAGCCTTGGTGAGAGAATTTTTGATGATAAAGCAGCGTGTGTATTGTGCTGGCTTTGTAATGCATTCTCCTGAATAACTCACTTAGTGGATCAATGGATCAAAGAGAAATACCCAATTAGACTTGTATTTTGTTGTTGTTGCTGTTGAATTCCTAGTTGAAAGGCTGACTTTATACACCTTAGAATCCAAACCAATTTCAGAAACCACTTTCTGATTTTACTTAGACATTTTTAGCTTAAAACAATTGTTAATAATGTACTGGGTGTTCACATAATCTGATTAAAATGGTGATTTAGGTTCAAATTCTGTTTTGTTCTTTATTAAAATGATAATGTAATTTTGTGCATTTTTGTGTACCATGTTGGAAAGTATGCTATTCAGAAGATGGAGAAAAGCTTTATTTAGCATCTATTAAATATAATACTGTTTGTTGTAATTATTTTATCATATTAACTTGGATCTCCACATACAAAGCTTTTAGACTGATGAGAAGAGGTGCCTAGAAAGATTTCTGTGACTATTAGTAATAGTGTGAATGATTCTTATATTATTGCTGAAATTGAAGAATTTAACTGCTGTGGATGACTGTAACAACATTATGGCTATGTTCAATTCTACTAGGTACAGTTAATGAGTAGGGCTTTCCAAGCTTGTAGTTCTAGATCTATATTCGAAGGTACAAAGGGATTTCATGTTGCACAGATGTAGATGAGGCTTCTGGCAATTGTTGGCTGGAGTGCAGTGATGGCTTGGAATGCTCATGTGGTGTAGTGGTTAAGAGCGTGGGACTAGACTCAGGCGATGTGGGTTCTAGTCCCTGCTCGGCCATGGAGCCAACTGGGTGACTTTGGGCCAGTCACAGACTCTTAGCCCAGCCTACCTCACAGGGTTGTTGTTGTGGGGATAAGATGGAGGAGGAGATGTAAGCTGCCTTGAGCCCTTTGTAGAAAAAGGCAGGATATAAATCGAAAAATAAAATAAATAAATAAGTGCTTGGAGAATGAGATCAAGTATTTTTAGACTATCAATGAGGGAAGTAAAAGTTATTATGGTGGGATCTAAAACTTTAAAAAAATTTCTAGATACTAGGATCTGTGCAAAACAAACAGCAAATGTAATGATATTATGGTTAAAGGGCAGGGTGCAGAGAGACAAGGTCAGCATTGGCCTTCAGTCTAGGTGGAAAAAAGAGCTCAGGAAACAGGCAAAGAAGATAATGAACTCAGGACACTTAAATGTCAGAAGAATAGACGATACTGTGTGTTGATGATAACCGGGATGGCTGATTGAAGCAACACTGGCTGATGACAGAAATGTATGTGATAGCCAGTTCTGTGGGGTTTTGTTTTGTTTTGTTTGTTTTTTGTTTTGTCCCTAAAAACAAGTGTGGGAGGCTGAAATGGGAACAAAGGAGCAGCACTGAGAGATGATGCTGTTTATCATCATGTTGTTTCTGAGCTGAACTGGGACTCTGGAGATCTGGGTTCTAGTCTCAGCTCACCATGAAGCTTAGTGGATGGCTTTGTGAAAGTCGTAGATTCTCAACCTAATCTATTTACATGGTGGTTGTTAGGATAACATGGAGATGGGGAGAACCTTGTAAGATGCCTTGGGTTCCTTACAATAAGAAGAAAGGAAGGGTATAAATGTAATTTAGTAATAGTAGTAGTAGTTTGTCTAAAATCTCCAGAGCTTCAAATTGCATCAGAATCTATGACTGGCCCAAAGTTAGCCTCTAAACTTCATGGGTGTATTGGGACCACAACCCAGATCTCCAGAGTCTCAGTCTAACTCAGAAAGATTAACAACATAATTTCCATTGCTGCTCCTCTGTTCCCATTCCAGCCCCCCATGGTTGCTTTTCATAAACTTTTTCAGGCTACCCTACCTCTTTGGTAACACGATAGAGAGTATAAATGCAGTAAAAACACCCTTTTAATTTTCCTTACTACTGCTGCAACTATTTAAACGTGACTAAATTAGTTTGATTGAGGAAGGATCTTTACAGACAATGTGGAAAGTGAACAGTTGTTGATGCGCCTGCACATTATATTTTCCCAGCTCTCAAAGGCTAGATTGAATTACTGGTAGCAGGGAGCTACTCTTTTCCCTCCCCTCTAGTATATCCATTTCAGCTCTGAGTCATAATCTGGAATGTGCTTTCATGATCTATTAGTTAGGTCTTATGGTACCATTAGTTACAATCAGTGCAGCATAGTCTTCTGCCCACCCCACCCCCAGTGAGAAGGTGCAATGGGGACCAGAGTTGTATGCTATAAAATTAAATACCTAGTAGTGGTGACCTCTTAGCTTTACTGTAAAGCCACTACTTTCCTAGCCCTTTTAATAGTGTATTGTGTGTTTGGAGAAATGTTTGGTTTATTTGGAATCCCTAACATAGCTGTCTAGGACCATGGGTCTTAATAGTGCTTTGTTAGTCAGTCTTACAATATTCAAATATACCAGCCAAAAGATCCTTGAAAGTACACTTATAATTAAACATTAGACATAATTGCAATGTATTTTGCTGAAAGGCTTTTTCTTGCCTAAGAATGAGTAATATTACTAGGCCTACTCTGCTAAAGAAATCTGGTGATGTCCAGATCTTATGACTGTAATTTCCAAGTCTAAAAACCAGACACAGCAACAATTTTTAAGAATACTTGCATCTGTGCTTCAGATAAGTATCTTCAAATTCTGTCATTCATTTCTACTTGTATTAAAACTTTTTTGTCCAGTGATTTGTATTCTTGTGTAATTATGTTTGATTCCTGCCTTGTATCTGAAGATTTGAATATCTGATAGTGCCAAGAAGCTGAGAAAGAACCAAATGGCCCTATTATAAAAGCTCAAAAGAAGCAGAATACCTTCAAGCTGAAATACAATTTTCAAAATTAGTCCTGTGTACTGAATATACACATGTAATTGTATATGCTTGAATATTTTTTATTCTTTTTATAATACTTAGTTTCATAGCTCTATTTTTCAAATCCTAACTAATTATTGAATGAGCAAATCATGTTCATATGTTTTGGATAGTACATCTAAAACTTCATATGTTCCTTGATAGAGTATGAGAGACCATTCCTCCAAAATGAGGAGAGAGACAGCTGCAGGGTACAGAGTACTTATTTTATTATTTTATTTATTTTATTAGAACATTTCTATGCCGCCCCTTGCCGAAGCCTCGGGGCGGCTTACAACACAATAAAATACAATACAATACAAAAATAAAAATATAAAATTAAAATTAACAATATAAAATAAATAAAAAATATAAAAGATATAAAAGAAGTTATAAAAGAAAAGAAGTCGCCCTGGCCAGATAAATAAGTAAATATTGTTAACAATTAAAATGACGTTTAAATAAAAAGGTCTTCACCTGGCGCCAAAAACAAATAACGACGGCGCCAGGCGGACCTCTGCGGTGGCGCCCAATCTATGGAATGTGCTCCCCAGAGAGGTCCGCCTGGCGCCAAAAACAAATAACGACGGCGCCAGGCGGACCTCTCTGGGGAGCACATTCCATAGATTGGGCGCCACCGCAGAGAAAGCCCTCCTCCAAGTACCTACCCTCCTAATTTCTTTCACGGAGGGTTCCCGGAGAAGGGCCTCTCCCGCAGATCTCAAGGGGCGCTCGGGCATATATGGATGTAAGTACTCCTTCAGGTAACCAGGACCCAAGCCGTTTAGGGCTTTATAGGTCATAACCAACATCTTGAATTGGGCCCGGACTTCAATGGGAAGCCAGTGAAGCTGACGGAGGACTGGAGTCATGTGAACATAACGCCCCGTCCCCATCAGCAACCTGGCAGCTCTATTTTGAACCAATTGAAGTATCCGGACCATCTTCAAGGGAAGCCCCACGTAAAGCGCGTTACAGTAGTCAAGGTGGGAAGTCACCAGCACGTGTGTCACCGTCACCAGGCAGTCGTACTCCAGGTAGGGACGCAGCTGATTAATCAGCCGAAGCTGAAGGAAAGCGCTCCTCGCCACCGCTGTCACCTGAGCTTCCAATGAAAGCTCCGGGTCGAGGAGTACTCCTAAGCTGCGGACCTTGTCCCTAAGAGGGAGTGCAACCCCATTCAGGACCAGGTTAAATCCGCCCTCTCCGAAGCCCGATCCGCCAACCAACAGGACCTCCGTCTTGTCTGGATTGAGCTTCAGTTTATTGGCTCTCATCCATTCCATTACCTCGACCAAGCACCGGTTCAGCACAGCCACTGCCTCACCTGGATTAGTGGAAAACGAGAGGTAGAGCTGGGTATCATCAGCGTACTGATGATTCCGCAGTCCACACCTCCTGATGACCTCCCAGTGGTTTCATATAGATGTTAAACAGCAAAGGGGACAAAATGGAGCCCTGTGGTACTCCATGGCATAGCTGCCATGGCGCAGAGCCATAGTCCCCCAGCACTACCTTCTGGAATCGACCGTTGAGATAGGAGCGGAACCACTGCAAAGCAGTGCCTCCAACCCCCAATCCCGCTAGCCTATCCAGAAGGATACCATGGTCGATGGTATCGAAAGCCGCTGAGAGGTCCAGAAGAACCAACAGGGACGCACTCCCCCTGTCCTTCTCCCTGCACAGATCATCGTACAGGGCGACCAAGGCAGATTCAGTATTGTACCCAGGTCTGAAGCCGGACTGAAATGGGTCCAGATAATCAGTTTCATCCAAGAGTGCTTGGAGTTGTCCTGCCACCACCCGCTCTAACACCTTGCCCAGAAACGGGATGTTGGCCACAGGTCTATAGTTAGTGGCCATCTCTGGATCCAGTGACACTTTCTTCAGGACCGGTCGGACTACCGCCTCCTTTAAAGGGGCAGGCACCCGACCCTCCCTCAGAGAAGCGTTAACCACTTCCAAGATCCAGGTCCCAATCCCATGCTTGGAATTATTTATTAACCAAGACAGGCAAGGGTCCAATAGGCAAGTGGTGGGACGTACTCGTCCAAGCACCTTGTCGACATCATCAGGCCGCAATAACTGAAATTCATCCGATAATTCTGGACCAGACGGCAGCATTGACGTCTCCCCAGAAACCTCTGATTCATTAGTGGTGTCCAGCTCGTGACGAATCTGAGCGATTTTCTCCCTGAAATGCCTGGCAAAGTCGTCACAGCGGGCCTTTGAGGGTGGCATCGGATCTTCCTTAGGACCCGGGCGAACCAGGCCTTGCACCACTCGAAAAAGCTCTGCCGGACGGCATTGTGAGGAGGCAATGGAAGTGGAAACAAACTTCTTTTTCGCCGCCTTCACCGCCACAGCATAGGCCCGATAGTGGGCTCTCAAGTGTGTTCGGTCAGATTCATCCCGTGATCTCCTCCACCTATGCTCTAGCCTTCTCCCAGCCTGCTTCATCGCCCACAATTCAGGTGTATACCAAGGGGAAGAGCGGGCTCTGCCCGGTGGGAGAGGACGCTTAGGAGCGATCGTGTCCACAGCCCTGGTCATCTCCCCGTTCCACAGTTCGACCAGAGCCTCGACAGGAGCACCAGTCTTGTCAGCCGGAAACTCCCCCAGGGCTTTCAGGAATCCATCCGGATCCATCCGGCTCCGGGGGCGGACCCACACAATCGGGGCCGCACCCTTACAGAGGGAGAGGCCGCTCTCGAGCACAAACCTCACCAGGAAGTGATCTGACCATGACAGGGGAGTCAAACATAAATTCCTCACCCTCAGGTCACCCTCTTCCTGCCCCGTCAAGAAAACCAGGTCCAGGGTGTGTCCACGTTCATGGGTCGGGCAGGAGACATGTTGAGACAGCCCCATGGCCATCATGGAGGCCATGAAGTCCTGAGCCACCCCGGTCAGACAGACTCAGCATGGAGATTGAAGTCCCCCAGGGCCAACATCCTGGGGGTCCTCAACACCAGGTCCGAGATGGTCTCTGTCAGCTCAGACAGGGAGACTGTTGGGCAGAAGGGTGCATGGTACACCGACAGAATCCCCAATCTGTCTCGTTCGCCCAACACCAAGTAGAGGCACTCCAGCCCTGGCCTCGAAGGGACTGGAAGTCCTATGGGAGAGATGGAGGCTCGGTAAACCGAAGTGACCCCCCTCCCCTCCCCTCCCCTCTGGGCGTGAACAGTGCTGAACCAGATACCCGGGCGGGCACAGTTGAGAGAGGGCAACATCCCCCCCCCCTCGCCCAGGTCTCCGTTAGGCAAGCCAGGTCGGCCCCCTCCTCCACAATCAAGTCATGGATGAGGGAAGATTTATTATTGACCGACCTGGCATTGAGCAGCAGCACCGTCAGGACTGAGGGGCGGTTGACAAGGCTACCTGGCACCCTCTGGCTGGGGGAAGAACCAGAAAGAGGGACAGGTGTCAGCCATCTGTCCCTCCTTGCATATTTTATATACATAAGAACATTGAAAAACTAATTTCCAAAAAGTGATCTGTTGGGTAGTCCTTGTGTCAGTCTCAGTTGGTGCATTAACCTTTCCATAAGCTGCTAGACCTATGCAACTGTCTATAGAAAGGGTGGCCAAACTGAGTCTCAGGCACCACATGTGGCTCTTTAAATATATTTTGTGTCTTACCACATGGGTGTCCATGGATGCTCCTCCTCCACTCCTGCTGCCCACTTGCCACTCACCTCCTGCTGCCGCCATCCACGGGCACCTGCTTGCGGCTCCCAAACATATGACATATACTTTACGTGGCTCTTCAGCTGAGCAAGTTTGGCCACCGCTGTATAGCACAGAGGTGCAGAACCTCAAGCTTGGAATTCCAGTCCAACCCGCAGGTTTTCAACTGAGAGCCATGCATCCTTGGCCATGACCCCATCCCCTTCCTCTTGACCTCCATTGGTTTGGTTGTTTCCCACATTTTGTGCCATTTTTTCCACATTCAACAAGGTTTAAATGGCTCTCCTAAGGCTTTCTTACATGAAGTGCTTTAAGCTGGAATATGTTGGTATTTTTCATTTTGCACTTTGCCACTGGCCTTGTGAAGCACATGGAATACAACCCCTGAATGCTTCTCCAAAATGAAAGTTGGCCTAAGGCTGGAAGAGCTTTTCCTCCTCTGGTGTAACCTGTGGCCATTTTCACTTTTTTACTAGCACCATTCATACACCAAGCTGTCAACAAGAAAGTAGTGGGTTTTGCACAGCATGAGGCAATGTGTAGGTTTTTTAGTAATAATAAGCTAACCTAGCAGTGTGTTGTGTTACATTTTCACATTCTGCAACAAACTAACATGCAAATCTTATTCCAGCACTCTTTAATCACAGAACAGGCCCATCACATTCTGGAAAGAATCTTTCCAGAATCTTTATACCCTCTCCGACACAAAAGTGATAACCTGCTGCTAATGTAATGACACTTGCTTGTAGCGCAGTATTACATGTAGATCAATTAGAATGAGGATTCCCATGCAGGAGCTGATCCTGTTTTATTCTGAGGGTGCCACATGCTCTGCTTGGGTCACCTCAGGAGAGCACCTTAAAGAGCAGTTGGTATGGCAGCACCCACCCTCTGGAATACTTCACCAACTGATACTAAACAGGCCCCCACAGTTCTGATGTTTGATGTCTTCTTAAAATTCATCTCTTAACAGAGGCTTTAGCTGAAGTGTGATCCAGCCAGCTATGTGCTGTGCATGATTTTATTGCTGATTAATTGTATTGTGTGGTTTTTATTGTTATATTTATAGTTGTTTATATGGCCAAATGCTTGCTGTATACTCACCATTGTGATACTTTTTTAGAAAGCTATATATAAATCTGAATAATAGATAAATTATTGATCATTGCATATCTGCATTTCATAGTAAGCACTTAAGAAGCAAATACAACTAAGCATACAACCATGCTACTTATGAATAATAATGTGGCATTTAAAAGGAAATTTGGAGTGAATCGGCAATGTTTTTGTACTGTGAGCATTAGTATAAACTTGGATGAAAAGAGTAACCATAGTTCCCGTTGGACATATTGGCACTTATCTGACACATATCTGATACACACACACACACACACATTCCCAAAAGCGTAAAAATGACAGCCATTGAACAGGATGATGGTTTTATTATAATTATTAGTCATTTTAAAGTACTTAAAATTATCCATGTGCTATACACATATTAAATGTTTCCTTTGTAATACTAATTGTGCTTTTGACAAAATGATGATCACCCTTAAAAATATGTCAATCCAGGGACCTTTCAAGATATGAAAAAGTGTACTGAAGGTCAGGTATTCTGCTTAATGGAATTCAAGAGGAAGACAGTCTGGAAAGTACTGTGAAAATTTGTGCTGGGGATCCTACACAGTGGGAGAAATAATCGAAGCATAGTCTCTGTGGGCTGCTACAAAGTCTGTCATTATGCACTGCTTCTGTTATATTTTCCTCTACAATCTGAATATAAAACGTGTTGAAAACATTTGCTGATTGTGTTCCCCTTTCCACATCTGTTCAAGGACTTTCAAGGACATACTAATTTCTTCATGGTCATGCCAGTAATATGTATTGCATTCCTTGGAGGTCAAGTGACCTGCCTTTTAATTGTATGTTAAACACAAGAACTCAGATTTGCCCAATAATTTCTAAGATGCAAAAACTTGTGGTCAAATTCCTTTAAAAAATCATTTGGTAACATATTGTCTTAATCAAACAAATTAGCTGTGGCCCACTAGCATTGCAGAAATCCACTGTAATATGATCATTAGATCATTCCATAATGGTGTAAGCTCTTAGCCTAAAACTAGATTGATTACTGTGAAAACTGCCAGTGCTGTCCATCTTGGTTTTGTTCGAAGCCATAGTTTTCAACCAGTTAGTGGAAATAAGTTGTGTTCATGTTATTGTGTCTGTTGTGTGGCGGAGCAAAGAAGCATTAGTTTGCTGTCGCTAGTGTGTCCTTGAATCGGTGTTCAGCAGTGCTGTTCTGAGACGTCCTTAGCAAATGGGGCCCTGAACCCCTTAAAGACAACTGTGGCAACTGAGTCGAGAGAGGTTGTGCAAGCCCTAGAACAATGTCTGGACTTAGTGATGGGCTGGATGAGGGCCAGTAAACTGAAACTGCATCCTGAAAAGAAGTCCTGTGGGTAAGTGGTTGCCAAGACTGGGAGACGGGCTTATTGCCTGTTCTCCATGGAGTTGTATTCCTCCTGAAAGAGAGTCTGGGGGTACTCCTAGATCCATTGCTGTTGCTGGAGTCTCAAGTGACTGCTGTGGCCTGGAGTCCCTTTGACCATCTCTGATTAGTTTGCCAGATACATAGTTTGGTGACAGTGATACAGGTTCTGGTAACCTCAGTATTGGATTACTGCAATCTGCTCTATGTGGAGCTTCCCTTAAGGCCACTCTGGAAGCTGTAGTGAGTGCAGAATGCAGCAGCTGGGCTGTTACACTGTCTCTTTACAGTGTACAACTGCTGAAGGAACTGTATTAGCTATTGATTCATTTACTGGGCCAGGTTCAAGGTTTTAGTACTAGTGTAAAAACTGGGAGCCAGGATTCCTGAAAGAGTACCTTCTTCTTTACTGACCTGAGTAAGGTTACTGTGGTAATTGAAGGACATACTCTTGATGGTTCCACATGGACCCATGGCTCAAATGGAGTTCACTAGGAGAAGAGGCATTAGCATGGCAGTCCTATTTTTATGGCATTCCCTGCCTTAGGAAGTCAGGCAGGCACAACCAGTTTTGGCATTCACTAAAGGCAATCTTATTATTATTGCTATCCCACCTATTCCTAGAGACTGGGATCCTTGGCTGATCACAATATTAAAATTCACACTGTTAAAGCATGCAAAAAGCATAAGAAAGTTAAAAATATAATTAAATCAACTTCATATTAAAATTAAATCTCTATATAGCTTAAAAACCCTACAAAAATATAAATAGTAAGATTAACCCAGCACAAACTCACAGGTCATTCCCAAACGCCTGCTGGATTAAAAAAGCTTTAGCCTGCTTACAGAACCATAACAAGGAAGGCATGAACCTAGTCTCTCTAGGGAAGGGTATTGGGATAGGGACAAAGAAGGCTGTCTCCTGCGTTCCCACCAAATATGCATGTGAGGGTGGTGGGACCAAAAGAAGGTCCTCTGCTGAAGTCCCTAGGACCTGCACAGGCTCATGCAGGAGAATATAGTCTTTGAGATAGCCTGGACCCAAGTTGTATAGGGCTTTATAGGACATCACCAGCATTTTGAATTGTGTCCTGAAACAGACTGGGAGCCAGTGAAGCTATTTAGTTGTATGCTTCATGCAGCTAGCCCCTGTCTGGCAGGTCTCTGAAACAGCTGAAATTTCCAAGCTTCAGAGGCAGCCCCACATAAGAGCACATCACAGTAATCCAGATGGGATGTAACTAAGGCATGTATCACTGTGGCCAAATCAAACTGGAATTATTCTAGGATTTTTTTAACTGAGCATTCATGGTCTTAATGTTACTTCGTGTTTTAAGGTCTCTAATATATTGCTTATATTCTTTTGTTTTAGCCTTACAGTGTTAGCTGCTCTAGAATCTGTGTGGATATGGAACTGGTACCACGACTGAGTTTTATTGTTGTTTTATTGTCTGATGGGGTTGCCTGGGGAGTTCACAGGCGCCACAATTGGGGTGGTGTTGGGCAGGAGAAGATATGGCATTGGGGGATTAACACGTCATTATAGAAGAAGGAGGGGCAGATGCTTGGTATCTGTCCCCTCTTCTGGTTATTCCCCCAACCAGAAGATTCTGGGCAACTTTAGCAACCGCCCCTTGGGCTTGACAGTGCTGCTCCTAAATGCCAGGTCGGTCTCAATAAAACATCCCTCATCCATGATCTAATAGTGGATGAGGGGGCCGACCTGGTTTGCATTACAGAGACCTGGGCAGGAGAGGGTGGGGATGTAGCCCTCTCTGAGCTGTGTCTACCTGGGTATCTAATCCAGCACCAGCCATGCCCTGGGGGGGGGGGGCAGTCTGGTTCATCGAGCTTCAATTTCCCTCGTGGGGCTTTCTGTCCCCTCGAGACCAGGCCTAGAATGCTTATACCTGGCAGTGGGCGACCAAGACAGATTAGGGATTCTGTTGGTGTACTGTGCACCCTTCTGCCCATCAGACTCCCTGCCTGAGCTGACAGAGATTATCTCGGACCTGATGTTGAAGACCCCCAGGATGCTGGTCCTGGGGCACTTCAGTCTCCATGCTGAGTGTTCTGACCGGGGTGGCTCAGGACTTCATGGCTTCCATGACAGCCATGGGGCTGTCTCAACATGTCCTTGGCCAAACCCACAAACAAAGTCACACTCTGGACCTGGTTTTCTCAACGGGACAGGAAGAGGGTGATCTGGAAGTGAGGAACTTGTGTCTGACTCCCTTGTCATGGTCAGATCACTTCCTCGTGAGGTTTGAGCTCGGAGCTGGCCTTTCCCTCTGTAAGGGTGCGGACCCCATTATGATGGTCCGCCCTCGGAGCTGGATGGATCCGGATGGATTCCTGAGGGCTCTGGGGGATTTTCCAGTTGATAAAGCTGGCACTCCTGTTGATGCTCTGGTTGAGCTGTGGAATGGGGAAATGACCAGAGCTATTGACATGAGCGGTCCTAAGCATCCTCTCCCACCAGGCAGATCCCATTCATCTCCATCGTATACATCTGAATTGTGGGCATCTGGTCCATCTTTATTAACTGAATTTCAGTTAATGAGGCCTGATGATGTGGACAAGGTGCTTGGACAAGTATGTCCAACGACCTGCTTACGTGACCCTTGCTGTTCATGGTTACTTACCAAAGCCAAACACAGGATTTGTTCCTGGATCCAGGAGGTTATTAATACCTCACTGAGGGAAGGCTGGGTCCCTGCTTCTTTAAAGGAGGCAGTGATCTGACCTGTCCTAAAGAAGGCATCCCTGGATCCAGAGATGGCCACCAGTTATACACCAGTGGCCAACATTCCGTTTCTGGGCAAGGTGTTGGAGTGGGTGGTGGTGGGACAATTCCAGGCACTCTTGGATGAAACTGATTATCTGGTCCCATTTCAGTCCTGCTTCAGATCCGGTTACAGTACTGAATCTGCGTTGGTTGCCCTGTATGATGACCTGTGCAGGGAGAGGGACAGGGGGAGTGCGTCCCTGTTGGTTCTCCTGGACTTCTCAGCGGCTTTTGATACCATTGACCATGGTATCCTTCTGGATAGGCTGTCGGGACTGGGAGTAAGAGGCACTGCTTGGCAGTGGTTCCACTCCTACCTTTCAGAAGGTGGTGCTGGGGGACGTTGGCTCTGCACCATGGCAATTCTGCCATGGAGTACCGCAGGGCTCCATTTGGCCCCCTTGCTGTTTAACATCTACATGAAACCACTGGGTGAGGTCATCAGGAAGTTTAGGCTGCGGAGTCATCAGTATGCTGATGACACCCAGCTCTACCTCTCCTTTTCAACTAATCCAGGTGAGGTAGTGGCTGTCCTGAGCCAAGGTAATGGTCTGGATGAGGGCCAATAAACTGAAACTCAATCCATATAAGACAGAGGTCCTGTTGGTAGGTGATTCGAGTTTCCAGGTAAGTGACCTGGGCCCTGCCCTGGACGGGGTTGCACTTCCTCTAAAAGACAGAGTCCACAGCTTAGGGGTGCTCCTCAACCCGGAACTGTCCCTGGAAGCCCAGGTGACAGTGGTGGCGAGGAACACTTTACTTCAGCTCCGGCTGATCCATCAGCTGTGTCCTTACCTGGAGAACTGCCTGGCAATAGTGACACATTCACTGGTTACCTCCCGTTTGGACTACTGTAACGCACTCTATGTGGGGCTGCTCTTAAAGACTGTGCAGATACTTCAGATGGTGCAAAATAGAGCTGCCAGGATGCTGTTGGGGACCGGTCATTATTCTCACATAACTCCAGTCCTCTATCAGCTCCATTGGCTTCCCATTGAAGTTCAGGCTCAACCATTATTTTACAGTTAATTAATTTTAATGGTATATTTATTTATTTCATTGTAACCATGTCGTGGTGTAGCCAATTTATTTATTTGTTTAGGATTGGTGGGGTTTTAATGTTTGTAAACCACCCAGAGAGCCCTCTGGGCTACTGGGGTGGTGTATAAATGCAATAAATTAATAAAGTAACTAACTGTAAAATACTATAAATAAACCAATATGAGCACTTTGGAATAATGGCAGGATGCAAATGTAGTAAATAAAATGTAAATCATATAGAAATATGCATTTTGGTCTGATGCAACATCTTGTAGTTAGTCTGTTACATTAAAGCCTAAATTTATAAACGGTGTACTTTGTCCAGATCTGCTCTGAACTCCAGTATTAATGAAGAGGCAGCCGTTGGCACATGTATGCACACACACCTCCATCCAGTGGAAACTATTCACAATTTGAGCAAAACTGTTTTACTATATTTAATGGTCAGCAGGGTGGTAAATCTGGTTCTCAGGACCATAATCTATTTGGGATTGAAGGACGGTATAGCAAGGAATTGTAGAGCTAAACCACGTGGCTTTAGGTTACATATTTATCAGTAATGTTTCAAGTTACATGGGAATTAAAGACTGTCAGTTGTATAACTGTACAGATCAATTTTAAGACTTGCTTTAGGCATGCTGGAAAAATATCACAAGCCCAGTGCAAGTTAACCACTGCATTTATTTTGTTATACCTTTCCATTGCTCCCAAGCACATCTCCACAGTCTGGGCACAAGCTATCTCTTTATAACAGATGCTTACACTGAAGAAAACTTGTCACCCAAATTTGGACGTAATGTTCAGTTAGTGGTACTCAGTGTAGGAAAACCTCTTGCAGTCTGTCATTCTTTCTTCTACTGCCAGTGTAGTGCAGGAGTGCAGAAGAGAGATTTTGAAACCTGGTTTGCCTAATTACCCACCCTGGTGCATCCAGGTTCTGAAACCCCAATGATCCATATGCACAGTACCAAACTGATTTTTCCTGAGGAATGCAGATGGCGAGGAAAAAGTTTATAGAGCAAAATTACTCAGATGAAGAGCAAATAGAATGGCAGCATAAATCAGAAAGCAGCAATGTAGGAGGAAGAGAAATGGAAAGGCAGGTAGAGTGTCATACTTGTAGAATTCAGTACTCCAGTGTAATGTATTTAGAGAAACATTTAAAGTCAGTGTTGCTTTGCTTCATGTTGTATACACCCTATAATACATCATTCTGTCACCAGATTTGCTTTACTGTGTTCTACATTTTGAACCCAATTAATTGTTTAGCTATTGTTAAAAAGCATCTTTTGTTGACAGTGTACATTTTTTATTTTTTAATTTATCTGTTTTATAACCTAATATGTTTAGGGTTACTATATATGGAACACACAATAAGATTGAGACATAGAGCTGGAATACTTACTTAAGAGGGTGGTGTTAGACACATGCCTGCTTGTTTCCCATCAGCAGCTGGTTGACCACTCTGTGAACAAACACTGGCCTAGATAGGTCTGATTCAGCATGGCTCATATGGTGTTATATAATATTATTATTGGATCAGAAAGAATTTAGTAGGAAAATCATGTTTTGAGTTCAGACTTGATTTTAATTCTTTTCCCCCAAAATCTTACAGGTTGATACGGTCTTTTGCTTCAGTTGATATAAGATACTAACATTAGTTGTGAGCTTAAGTAGACTCCGGGGGATGGTGGAGGACAGGAAGGCCTGAAGGAATGTTGTCCATGGGGTCGCGATGGGTCAGACACGACTTCACGACTAACAACAACTTTCACATTAGTGATAGATGACGTCCTCAATTTCTGGGTTGTGTCATCTTTGCATGTGTTGACATTTGCATGTGACAGAAAGCCAAAAGATTTGAGTTAAGTCAGGATATGTGCTAGCAGAGAATACGTACATGCTAACCAACCAGTAGATTGGTTTTCTCTTCTCTTCCCAGCCCCACACCAGTTTCCATGTCCCTCTGGCTACTTGCTTCCATCTACACTCCCAGCTGCTTCTTGGTCAGTGAGAGGGACCGAGGAAGCAGGACGGAGCACCCTGCTAGTCAGGGGAGGGGCATTCAGCAAACTTCAGACCAGATGGCCTTTGTTGCCAGCTGCTCCAGGGCACCAATGAGGAGGAGATGGCAAGGCCACTCAACTCAGCTGGACCACTCTAGCCTGTGCCAGCTTCTGTACCCCTCTAGCTGCTTGCTTCCATAGCTTCCATAGCTGCTTTCTGGTCAGTGAGAGGGAGCAGGAAAGAGTGCCCTGCTGGCCTGGAGTGGAGCATCCAGCTGACTTTCAGCCAGGTGGCCTTTTTTGCTGTCTGACAGTAAGCGTGGCAGCTGAAGGGTAGTGCCAAAGGGCAGTGCTTGTTTGGCAATGGTTTGGGGTGGTTCTGAGCCTGGGTGGGTTTTTTCCCCCTCTTTCCCTTTTTTGGTTCTTGTCCAGTGTATTCCGTTATTTCTTACATTGTTCTGACCACAGTACCAGTTTTATGACAATACTATTTTTATTGTTTTAGATGATATTTTAAGATGGTTCTGGGAGACCCTGGGGGATGTGGTCACAGATAGGGGGAGGTATGATGTTGAGGGAGCAGTGGGCCAGCAAAGGAGAAAAGGGGTTACATATTTAACTGCTGTCCCCTCTTCTGGTTCTTCCACCATCTGGAGGATTCCAAGCAACTATAACAGCCTACCCTCAGGCTTGGTGCTGCTGCCATCGAAACCCAGGCTGTCCCAAAATAAAATTCCTCTCATCCATGATCCTATGGTGGATGAAGGGGTCGACCTGGCCTGCATTATGGAGACCTGGGTGGGAGAGAAGGGAGACGTTATCCTCTCCCAGTTGTGCCTATCCAGGTATTAGGTGCAGTACCAGCCTCACCTCTATGGTTGGGAGGAGAAGTAGCCATAATCTATAGGAATATACTTCCTCTCTCGAGGCTTTCTGTCCACTTGGAGATGGGTGTTGAGTGTCTGTAGCTGGTGCTGGGCAATCAAGACAAATTAAGGATTCTGTTAGTATATTGCCTATCCTGCTGAGCTGATGGACGTGGTCTCAGACCTGGTGTTGAGGACCTCCAGAATGGTAGTCATGTCACTTGCCACTCACTGATAGGGTTTTGATATGAGTCTGCAAGCAATTGATTTATTATGGGCTCTGTGTAGTCAAACTTCTCTGCTAATGATAATCTGTATTTGCAGGTAATCTGTATTTTCTATACAGATTTTCTATTTTCTGATCCTTTCAGGGTTTTTTTTCCCAAATAAGCACATTGTAGCATGGAGAATAAGCTAATTAAAGTTTTGGAACAAGCTGCTTACCTTGTAAATACAGTACTCTCCATGCTGTACTTAACTGTGGAATATGTTAAATATGTACTTCCTCCATAATATTGCTTAGCTGTGGAATTAGAATGACAACATTACACTTAGTTTCATGGATTGTAATGTACATTCATTCTATTAAAAGCCTAATAAATATAGTGAAAACTCTAGGATTAAAAAATGCTTAGGTATAATTCTGAGGAATGTGTCATGTAGTTGATTGTGAGTTTATTGAAATTTAGGATATTGGAATAAACAGCTACTAAAACATTCCTTAAGCTTGGAGGATTGGGATCACTATATCTGATTTGTCTAGAAATCATATTACAGCAAAGTTGCTGATTTCTTGTTGGATTTCTAATGAAGTATTGAAGGAAAAACAATTTTATGTTGATCTGCACAATTATACCAGACTTTGTAGACAGTGAGCCATTGATTTGTAACTAACAGCACCAATTTAGTAACATTTCTCAACACTCCTGTGCTCCCTTTGAGTTAACTGATTTGTCTCCACAAAAACTTGTATTACCATAATAGCTAGACTTTAACTCTGATTCCTATATTCTTGCTTATGATGCTTTGTGCTGCAGTAAAAATGAGATACAGCACAATCCTTCTGCCTTCCCAGGAACCTGTGTTTTTGCCCAAAGCAGTAGACAGATCTGGGTTACAGCTGGTCTTTGTTTTCAGAAACGAGGATCAGACCTTGCGCTTTTGTTCCAAAATCATAGGCGTAATCAGATTTATTTATTTCAGAAACGCAATAGGTCTGAATTTTTCTTCCCCCTGTTGTGAGCCAAGGTTCCTCCTTCACCAGCCAGAATCCTTTTTCCTTACAAATGTTCTTTATTGCCTCTAGTACAAGTCACTCCTACCAAATCTCTGAGCATGCGCAGAGCAGTTTGTTGAACCCAATCTAGTGATTACTTCCAAGTAATCTCTTTATGAAGAAGCCTGATTCCTCCCCCTGCAGGAGGAGTTGTCTGAAGGCATGTCCGCCTTCTTTCTGTACACTGCTCATCTAACTGGGCCTCTGGCCTCTGCTGGCACCTTGCCACAGGGTTCAGCTCAGAGGGAGGGAGCTGGTCTGCATCTGGGAGCCCCTCCATTCCATTCCCAGTATCTGTTTGGAGTGGCGAAGCGTCTGCCCTTGAGCTAATTGCCTTGGCCTCCTCTCCCTGTTGCATCCCAGGACCTTGAGCCAAAGCCTGCTCCCCAAACTCACTGAGACATTCTTCATCATTCAAACCTGAATTATCACCTGCGATGCAGTTGATGCCTTGTGGGAATGCTCACCCCATCCCTGTTGACCCCAACACCTGCCTTCTTTGACTTTTTATTAGTTCCTTCATGTTGATTTTTTTCTCTAAAATATTGCTATCCATATACATTAGATATGTATAAATACAGTATTTTCTAAATACTAAAAGCCCTCCATTTTCCATCATTTTGTTAGCATCTAAAAGTGTATTAAGAATCAATCCCTCATCCCACCACGAGTTACCGTATTTTTCGCTCTATAAGACACACATTTTCCCCCCTCAAAAGTAAGGGGAAATGTCTGTGCATCTTATAGAGTGAATGTGTGTGTGCCCAACGTCCAGGACGCTGCTGGCCACCTGCACCACGTGGCACCACGTGGCCGGCACGTGCTCGGCGCGCCCTGCTCCACCCCCCCCTCCAGCGCAGGTGAGAGCTGTGCCGCTCAGGGGGAGGCGTGTGGAGGAGGAGGAGCCACGGCCTTTAACCCGCCGGCTGCACAGAGAGCACGGAGAGACGGACTGCTCACCCCCACCACCTGGGAAGACCTGCCGCTGCCGCCGCCGCCTGCCCAGAAGACCATCGCCAGCACGCTGCCAGCCGCCTGCACCATGTGGCACCACCTGGCCGGCACGCGCTCAGCATGCCCTGTTCCGCCCACCCCCCGGCGCAGGTGAGAGCTGTGCCGCTCAGAGGGAGAGGTGTGGAGGAGGAGGAGCTGCAGGCTTTAACCCGCCGGCTGCATGGAGAGACGGACTGCTCACCCCCACCGCCTGGGAAGACCTGCCACCGCCGCGCCGCCCAGAAGACCACCGCCGGCACGCTGCTGGCCCCACGTGGCACCACCCGGCCAGCACGCGCTTGGCGCGCCCTGCTCCGCCCCCCCTCCTCCGGCACAGGTGAGAGCTGTTAATCACAGGTCGGTGTGTGTTTTCAAATGGCAACCCGTCTTTCAATGAAGCCCATGGGGAGGTGATGGGGAATGTGCCTGTGATTATCAGGAAGCTTTCCATGGATCAGTTATCTGTTAGTTGATCAGACACATTTTTTTTTAGGATCAGTGGATATTTGAACAGCATTACCTTCGTGTATGAAGTTTATTCTTCAAAGGCTACTTAGTCTGCTGTGTGTTTGATTTACCGTACAATATCTCATTTTTTGTCAGAAGTTTTTTTCTGTTATTTACTAGTAGGGCAGCGTGGACATTACTGGCTTTTTTAGATTTGTTATTGAATTGTCTGCAGCAACTCTTGTATAACTGGTGTAGATTGTGGATTCCTTCAGTAATTCCACTACTGTCTAAGAAAGTGATGTCAGTGATTGTGAGCAACAGAGCTTCATAAATTCTGACTCTAGTGATGATGAGTTCTATGGGTTCAACGAAAACTAGAAGAGTACTCGAACTTTAAAGTCTCTCTTTTGTTAATGACAGTGATGATGGTTCTTAATGCCACTGTTGACTGCTGTTCACTTTACAAGGTTGAAATACGGTATTACTATATTCTGTTATAGTTTATTAAATAGTTTAGTAAACCACTTGATTCAGAATATTTTTTTCTTGTTTTCCTCCTCTAAAAACTAGGTGCGTCTTATAGAGCGAAAAATACGGTAACTGTTCTCACTTGGTTTTCTTTCTTTTGCAGAACACTTGAATAAACAAGAATGTGACTAGTCTTTGATTTTGGCCACTAAGCCTATTGTTTGGATCTGGGTTTAAATAAGATATTTGATCTGAGGCTTTATTTATTGTATTTATATCCTGCTTTTTTCCTTTTAAGGAATTCAGAGCAGTGCACATCATTCGCCTCCTGCTGATCTCAATTTTATCCTCATAACAACAACCTTGTGAGGTAGTTTGGGCTGAGAGTTTATGACTGGCCCAAAGTCTCCTAGTGGGGAGTCTGGCTGAGTGGAGACTGAAACGCAGATCACCTGCATCCCAGTCCTGCACTCCTACACCACATAGACTCTCAAATTTAGTTGATAATATTTACAGAAGTACACACTGTACACACCCCTGCTCCCCCCCCCCACATACTCGGAAAGTGTGTTTCTTGCAGTGCACATCTAAAACCAGTAGGAGGTAGTATTCACTTTGAAAGAAGGACAGTTATATGGGACCTTTTTGTAGAATAAGAATGCTGTATACTAGTCTCTAGTCTCTGAAGATTCTTTCAGTTGTGATGAAAATTCTTTCAGTTGTGATGAAAAAAGGCTCAGTAAAATTCCCAAATTATCCATATTCCATGGAAGAATCTTGGTGAGTTTAAACTAAAGAAAGGTTGATGAGCAATCTTACCTCTTAAAAGTGGCGTGGTAGATTTTTTATTGTGGATTGAAAGTGTATATCCTGTTCCCTAACAAAATGGGACATCACTCTGTACCAGCTAGCAGATTTGTTTGGGGGTGGGGGGATTGTTTCATCTTAACATGGATGTTGATGTGTCTTCACTGATGATATACTGCGCTAATTAGAGGATTAATCTGCAGTTACATTGCACTAGCATACACACAGGCTACATTTCCTCTGAATGATATAAATATTTAAAATAACTCTTCTTGAAGTAATGTTTACCAGAAATGTCTGTGGAAAAAATCTGTCTGCACAGGAGAATATTTTGTAAGGACAATATGTCTCATAGGCTTGCTAGACTTGCTTGTAGCCTGTGGAACAGTAATAAAATATTACTGCAAAATATTTAAATAGCCAATCTCTCTTGGTATAGCGATCAGTAGAAAATTGAAAACTCCTTAACCGAAGAAACATGGAAGAAGATTTGGATAGCCCAAGATCTGAGGGTAAAGTGAGTAAAGATAATATTACTATCTCTGTGGTGGTACAGATTAAGTAAAGTTACCAAATCAAGGTTATAAAGTAACTGAATCAAGGAAGAAATTAAGAGTATGTAAATTGTAAGGTTTGACTTCTGGTATCTTCTGTTTCATTGAAATTATCTATCAGACAATGACTACTTTCCCGTATCAAAACTTTATCTTTCCAGTGTGTTTGTCTGCTAATTTTCAGCCAAGATTCAACTAGGTGACATTCTCAATGAATTCTTGGTGAAAAGCCAATGTTAATATGAATGTTGTTCTGAAAAGAATAGGTGTAGTTTAGCCAATGCATCTGTGTACCATAGTAGATGGTTGCCTTTTGGTACAGTTTCATCTGATTGTCATTCCAACTGTGCTACATTTTTCTGCATTATATTAATCAATTTAATTGGAATTTGGGGAGAGTTTAGGGGGAAAGGTAGTTATGTCTTGCAGTAATAGGCAACTGTCATTATCTTTGCTTGCCCTCATTTGAATATATAATGTCACATTTGGAATTCTGTGTACAGTTACAGTCATCACATTTTAAAAAAGGATTTTGTAGAACTCAAAAAAGCACAGAAAAGAAGAGCTAAAATGATCAAGGGACTGGAACAACTCTTCTTTGAGAAAATGTAGCAATGTTTGAGGTTGGTAAGATTAGTAAAAAGTTTGTATACGGAGACATGGGCTGCATGTTACCCTATGAGCTTTACATGTTGTTAAGCCTGTTGGCTGTCTTTGCTGTCTGCAAGGTCAATAAATAGATTTACTTAAACTTTTGGCAGTTAAAGCTCATAAGGGTTTTAAATCAGGTGTGACTACCCTTACATCCCCTTTTGCTTATTGAAAAGTTTTAGTCACTCAAGAGCAGACTTGGGCATCGTACGGCCCGCGGGCCACATCCGGCCCGATGGCTGACCCTGACTGGCCTGCATGAGGTTGCTGGCAAATTAAAAGTCAATGCAAATATATATCGTCATAATATAGATGCAAGCAATACAACTGCACTGCTTTTATTTTGAAGGATCTGCTAAATTGAATTGAATTTATTGCTTTTCGTGTAATGTTAATATTTTTGTGAATATTCATTAAATAGTGTTGTTTTGTGCTCCACATTTTCATTGTATCATTGTAATATTTCATTTACTGTTTTTATAGAGATACATTATGAGCAGAGCTGTAAGTGTATTGGTCCGGCCCTTAACAACTGTCAAAGTTTCTCATGTGGCCCCATAGGAAAATTAATTGCCCACCCCTGCTCAAGAGTATTCTCCTAAAGTACAATTCTAACTCCAGATCATAAGACTTATGTTTAATCTATTCTGATAAAATTTCCATACCCATTGCTGATGCTTTGTACAGAGATCAGATTACAGAGCAAGATAATTCACTGTCACAGGGCAGTGGGCTAACTGAATATTGAGAAGGTACTGTCTCAGCTGCAGGATTGTTTTATAGGCAGACTTTAATCTCTTTCTTTCTCCTCTGTGCATTGTGATAAGAGATCTCTTTTATACCGAGCAATAGTTTTGAATAAAAAGTATAACAAAACCTAAGAGTACATGCTGTTAAGAACAACGCATAGAATATTTGTGCATGCGTGTAAACCTTTATTATTAGCAATAAATGAATGAGGAGACCTTTTCTTATTGGGAAATCTTTATCCATTCCAAACATAACTCCATGATCAAGGTGTATATGCTGGTAAAAATATAAGCAGAACCTTCTGTCGTGCATAGGCTAGGCCTCCGCTTAGGGCCTGGCCCCAGAAACCTGTTTTTCAATGCTTAACTATAATTAGACACTGTGTGTGTGTGTGTGTGTGTGTGTGCACGCGCGTGTGTAAAATAGAGGGGTAAAAGTCATGCTTTTGTGCATCTGCAAACATTATTTTGGTATGTAATAACCATGTGCCTATGAGCTTCCTGTGGATAATTTCCTTAATTAATAATTTTGGTGCATCACCCGAAAGTATATTTGAGCCACAGGATCTCACCTACATTGTAGCAGGCACACAGTCATTCTCATGCACCTGCAGGTAAGGACATAGCAGTTTGTTTGTCATCAATCAATACCATTCAAGACACTGATAGTAGAAACAAAAGGAATGTGAGCCAGTACTCTTCCTTCTCTTAGGACACATTGTGCTGAGCTCTCTGGCTGACATCTCCCACTGAACTGGTAGTGGGACCATCTAAATTGCTAGATAATAAAGTAAAGAGGGATCAGAGTTTATCATCCATGAATTGGTCCAGATCTTTTTGATTCACGTATATATGCTAGGGAATAGACCTGCATAGTGTTTCTAGTAGAAGCAGATCATATAATCTCTCAACTGTGTCTCAAATGATGCTGGTTTACTTTGTCTCATAAAAGTCATAAGCCACTGAAAGAAAGAAGTCCCTATTTGCATAACTTCTCCTTCATCTAAATATTCCTCTTCCTGAACCTTAGTCACACTAAGTGAAAGGTTTGTAGAACAGTGGCTTAATGAAGAATCAAGCACTGGATGGATTCTCATGACACACTAAACCAGTGTGTGACTAAGCTACATAACAGACAGTGGGACTCACTGTGGATTGTTTTCCAGCTCCTTTCCACTTGGTCCTTTACCACAGTGGCCTGGTAGAACTGGTTTTGTCTCTGCCTCCCTGCTCTGATTGCTGTCCCTTTTTGTTAACTGCTGGGGCTTGGGGATGGGTATGCTTTTCAGAGCCTGAAAAATGCATAATTGGCGTCATTTTGTTACTATCTTTAGCCCCAGAAAATTATGAAATGGTGTTTATCATGTAAATCAAATATTGTTTTTTCAGAGATTCACAACGGTGTACTTGTCAGATTATATGTCAATGTTCTTGCAAGTTTCAGCTGTCAAATGGAAGGAAGTTCCTTTGTCATATAGGTTGAAATTGACAAGATGAGGCTACATGTAGGTTAACTTGCACACAGTTGCTGAGCTGTCAGTCGAAGATCAGGAATGAGGAAAACAGGGTCACTAAAGGAGGGTGGCAACATCCCACTTAGCAGTGGAATCTTCTGAATTTTAAGAGTTGACATGACCCTTCCCATTGTCCTCCTCATTTTCAATATTTCTCTGGGTCTCTAGCAACACCAGAAGTGGAAGATATTCCCTTCCCCTTTTAGAATGTAGTAACAGCTTCAATGACTGCAGTTCCCTGAAAATTCTTAAAAAAAAAAAAAAAACCCTTGACAAATTTCCACCTATGTTACCAAGTGCACTTTTCTCTCTTTGACGAAAACTTTCAAGAACATGGACTGGGCAAGAGTATGTATGGCATTGTAAAGTATGGCATTCATTTGAACAAGAACTAGTAACAGCCACCAATTTAGATAACTTTAAAGGGAAATAAATTAATGGAAGAGAAGGCCATTAATCGTGATAGCTGTGTGCTCCGGTATCAAAGGCAGTATGCATATGTATACCAATTGGAGAGAAAACATGGGCAGGACTCCTAGTCTTATCCAGTAGTGCGCTTACATTTTAAAGATGTGTTTGAGGAATTACTACTGATTTTTTTCTTTGTCATTGTTTATTAATAGGTACATTTGTATACTATGCATAAAGTGTGCTGTTTCATACTGTGTGGAATGTTAGTGCTAACTGCTGCTGAATCAAATCATGGGTCAAGAGTCCTATGAATACTTCTATGTGCTTCAAATACCAAGCCTGTTTGGAAGTGGGTGGATTTTCTCATATTTAAATAGGTGTTCAGAACAAAGCAACTGTCTTAGGTCTCTTAATTTTGTAGTTTTTAAATGTAGGTGGTTTTTTGTGTGAGCACAGATCAAGTTTTTTAAAATTTTTGATGTGTATTATAGGACTGTGAAAGCATGGGTATTGCCTTTTTAAGATTGCAAAAGCAGGGTCAATTCAACAGTGGAGAAAGGAGCAATTGCTGTAAATCAGCAGAAAAACTGGAGTTTAGGAGTTTCACAGAACTTTTCACATCTTTACAGTGGGAGTTTTCACATTCAGAAATCAAGATTGTGCAGTATGGAGACATTTTCTAGTGCTAGAATCTTAATATAAATCTTTTCTGGCTTAAGCTGTGCTAAGGCAATTAACAGAAATTTTCTGTGGCAATGGAAATTGTGACTGCTCTCACAGAAAGCAAATAACCATAGGGGCTTCCAAACTTTAGCATTATGCCAACAGAGGGTGCTCTGGGCCTTCTGAAAATGGTTAGCATCTCAAAATGGTTCATCTGACATATTTAGATAGGCTATTACATAGCTGTGATGCACACTGACCACTGTTATAAATAAACACGCCCCAGTCACAAGTTGCTATTGCTTGTTGTGTTGTCTGAGTCTGAATGTGTGCAGCAGGAATTATTTGAGAGTTAAATAACCCTTCCATAACCAACAAATAACCCCTGCACCTAGGTTCAGATGAGATGGAAAGTCATAGTAACCCCTGGGTGGGGTTTGCATATTCTTGCTGGTAGATAGCGCTCAGTTAATTAAGCAACATTGGGATGTTGTTTCAATCCAAACCGAAACAGTGATGTCAGTATCTTTTTATGAAATGATAATCAAATGTACTGTGGTTTTGGTAATTTTGTTTTTGTTGTATAAAGGTTTACATGTTATTCTTTTAATGTATATATGTTATGGAGAAAGGATGATAAGAGTTAACATCTCAACATCAAATATAGAGTAATGATGTGAGGTATAACAGAGGCAAGCCCAGTAAATAAAAACATCAGATTAAAAATTAGTGTAGTGGTTAGAGTGTTAGACTGGGATTCAGGAGAAAAAAGGTAGAATTTTGAAAAGTGGCAAAAAAAGGGGCAACCAAAATGTTCAGAGAGCAAATCAGCAATGAGAAGAAGTTGCAACATTTGGGCCTTTTTAGGTTAGAAAAAAGGCAAAGAACATGATCAAAGTTTATAAAATTCTATAGTATGGTTAAGAAGATGTATATTTTAGCATAATAAGAAGAGAAAAGCATCAGATTCAACCAGTGAAGATGAATAGTGGGTGACTTGGAACAGATTTAAAAGAGGTACCTCACGCAGCACATAAATCTGTGGTATTAACTACTACAAGATACTGACCAATATTTAGATAGCTTTAAAAGAGGTTATATGTGAGCGAGAGGGCTATTGCCTTTGTGGCTTCCAGTAGGCATCTGGTTGGCTACTGTTGGAAACAAGATTGTGGATTAGATAGCTTGTTGTTTGATTCAACAGGTGACTTTTATTGATTTTACTTGGCTTGTACCCTGCCTTTCTACCAAAAATATGGCACTCTACAATAATATTTGATTACAACAATAATAAAACAATACATTAAGGTACAAGAACAAAATTAACATTAAGCACAATAAGACCTGCTTAAATGCTGAAGCCCTGTTTGCATTAAGCAGCCTTTGCCTGTGGATGGACAGCAGAGAAGGAGAAAAACTACCCTCCCTTGGCAAGGAGTTTCACAGCCTAGGAGTGGTCACTGAGCATGCCCTGTCTTGCATCACCATCAAATGTGATTCTGAAAGTGGTGGTGCCAACAGAAAGATTCTCCTAAAGATCTTAATGCAGATTCTTATGGGAGAGGGAGATACTTCAAATAATGACCAGCACTTTTCAGTTGTGCCAAAAACAGGCAGGTAGCTGGTGAAGCTGTTGTAACAAGGAGACTGTTTTTTCCCCTATAACTGGCCCCAATAGATAGTTTGCAGCATTCTTGGCTAGCTGAAGTTTCTGAACAGTTTTGAAAGGCAGCTGCATGTAGAGCACAGTATAGTAGTTCAAACAGGGTGTAACTAAGGCATGCATTAGTGTGGCAGATAGGAACAGGTGCAGTTGGGCCTGAAAGACACTGCAAGCCTGAGTTTTCAGGGGAGTATAACCCATCCAGGACTCACTGAATCCCTATCCCCTTTCATCTGATCAGGAGTACCTCTGTCTTTTCTGGATTAAGCTTATATTTGTTTGCCCTCATTCAATCCATTACAACTATTAGACACTGATCTGGAACTGAAACAGCCTTCTTAGTTTTAGATGGAAAGTAAAGAGAGAGTTGGCTGTCATCAGCATATTCATGGCACTGAACCCCAAAGCTCCAGTCACTCTGTCTCAATGATTTCATGTATATATCAGACAGCATGGGGGATAAGTTTGGGACCCAGCAGGTCAGTGGCCACATCATCAGATAAGATTCTTGCTGTACCATCTTCTAGAAGTTCCCTTCCAGGAACAACCAGAGAGGAATGGCTGGAAGGCTGATTGATGCTATTGAAAGTGCTGAGAGGTCCAGGAGAACCAACAGAAACACTGTCCCTGTCTAGTTTCAGCATAAATTGTCCAACAAAACAACCTGTTCTATAATCATATCTGCACTGCAGCCAATTTGAAAGGAATCTGGATAACCCAGAAGCTTCAACGGCCAATAATGGAATATTGAAGACCGGCCAGAAATGATCCACTACAGTGGGGCTTGGGGAGGGTTTCTTTTTTTAATGAATATCTTACCATTCCCTTTTTTAGGAAAGATGAAATAGCATCTATTCTCACTTCTCTCTCCCCCTCCTTCACCACACCCTGGTAGCTCCCTGTCAGTGGGCACCATTGTGAGTGCAGATACTATAGCTGCTTATTTTCTGGCTGGGCATAGCAAATCTCTACTGTGGCATTCCCCAGGACCATTGATGGGGGTGATGGGAGATGTAATTGAATGTATCTGGAGAACACTACATTGGGGAAAGCCTTCTTTGCTGCACTGTCTCTTTAGTACCTCTAGGCAATTGGCATCAACCTTTTCCATTGCCCTTGGTTGATCCATTTGGTAGCACCAGCATACATTTCCCTCAAACTCTGATTCTCAGAGTAATTTCTGATATGAGCATATTTTTTTCTAGCCACTACATCTCTCTGGAAAAAGTCAGTCAGTTTTGACTGCAATCAAATCTAGTCTTAAAATGAAGAAACCATATGGGATTCAGTTTCCTGGATCCATGTATTTTCTCCAAAACAACCAGTTGTTAGTGAGGACCAGTTACTTTCCAAGCATCAGGGATGGGTTGAATGGCACAAGAATGTGGGCAGCTGGTAGAGATACTATTGGGTGACATCATAAAATCAGCCACATGACCAAATCGATTACTTTCTACTACTTGCCAAATGGGGAAGAAACCAGCTAGCCCTGATATCCATAACGTATTCTCAGTTGGCTGGTATATAAATGTAGTGGCATACACCTTTCTTAGGTTGCCTTAATACTGTATACTTTCCTAGGACTGGAAGCCTTTTTATTTTTATAGCTCTCCTTATAGTTCATGGATATTCCTGTGTCATTGAAGTCTCTTGCTAGTTTGCTTTTCTCCTGAAAATGTGCTTTCAAAATGTCTTAGTCCATTCCATCTTCAAGAACACAAAACAAGTTGGGGAAAAGTGATATGTGTAAAGGTTTCATGCATAAAAAGCACCCACTTTATGCACATTGGTTAATGTTAGAACATATTATCAAATTTATGCTAACTTTAAATAATTTGGAAGTAAAATTGACACGGTGAGTTCAGGTGACTTGTTACTTACCATATGGTGTGTATGTGCAATGCCTCCTTGCCCCAACCCTTGCCCAACCTAAGATTTCCTATGAATAACTTTTGATTAATGCATAGCAATGCCATTTTTGTTAATAACTCATATAGCTGATACTTACTAATTAATTCTGTTCCCTCTGGAACTATCATCATCTAGATAGCTAATTAGATCTACGGAGTATGGAGTTTGGTGGGATTTGACAATAAATGAAATACACTATGCATCCTGTTAATGAAAATTGTGTATCTCTGTCCCCAAAGATAATACCGCTGTATTCTAGACCAGGAGTCCTCATTTTTTTTTACCAGGGGGGCAGTTGAAAGCTGCCAGTGCTGGGTGAGGGCCGGAAAGGTGGTGCCGGCAGTGCGCGGGGGCCAGCAAGGGGGCGGGGTGCACAATGAGGCGAGGCATGGCTGGGCGTGTGCGGTGAGGGGAAGTGAGGCGAGGTGTGGGTGGGCACGTGCTGCGAGGCAGACGCATAAGGCAGCGGCTTGCTTGCTTGGAAATCATTTTCTCCAAGCAAACAAACCACACGCAGGGTGAGGTGGGCAGTGGTGGGCGCATGTGTGGGCGCGGGCGGTCCAAATGGGCATGGCGGACCAGATCTGGCCCCCGGACCTTAGTTTGAGGACCCAAGTTCTAGACTGTGAGCAGAAAATGACACCAAAAGGTGTTAGCTTTTATTATATAATAAAAGGCTAATTTATTTATAGTTTGGTGCCCATTTGAGGTATTTTATAATAATTTGGTGTCTGTGATGGCCCTTCTGTGGGTAGATTGGTTAGTCTTCTTTTCTAACCCGTCTAATGTTTTACTTGAATATTATAATCACTGGACAGAAGTTCCTAAAGTCTAATGAATTTACTGTGGCATAAGCTGTTTGGGCCAGAGCTCACTTTGTGAGACATATGAAGTGGTTACCTAAGAGGGAGGGTGTTCAGCTTCTACTTGACTGGTTGATTCCAAAAGGTGGTGCTGGGAGATTATTGCTTTGTGCCATGACAGTTACGTCATCAGTATCCCTTTTTACCCCTTATGCTATTTAACTTCTACATGAAACCGCTGGGGGAGGTTATCCAGAGGTATGGGCTGAGGTACCACCAATATGCAGATGCTACTCAGCTGTAACTCTCTTTTTCATCAAACCCAGCTGAGTTGGCAGCCACTTGAATCAGTGTCTGAGCATGATCATGGATTGGAAGAGGGCCAATAAACTGAGGCTTAGTCCAGGCAGGACAGAGGTGCTGTTAGAGGATGGATCATCTGTCCAGTTGGGTAATATCCAGCCTGTACTCCCCATAAAGGACAAGATTCATAGTTTGCGGGTGCTGTTACAGTTGGAGTTGTCATTTGAGGCACTTTTTATCAGCTTAAGCTAATATACCAACTACAATGCTATCTGGACAGTGAGAGCCAAGCTACAATTATTCATGCTCTAGTAACCTCTTGTTTGGATTACTGCAGTGAGCTGTATGCAGGGCCACCTTTGAAAACTGTCCAGAAACTTTAGCTGATCCAAAACAGGACAGCAAGCTTGTTAATGGGCACTGACTCACAAGAAAATGTTATGCCAGTCCTCTTGCAGCTGCACTGGCTTCCAGTTGAAGGCTAAGCCAAATTCAGAGTGCTAGTATGAACATTCAGAACTTTAAAACGGGTCCCCAACCTGTGGCTTGGCTGGCAGGCAGTGATGTGTATGTGTACCCTGCATTTAATTTGAAGCCAACTTAATGGCATATCCTCTGCTCCAGGCAGGAGGCTGCCCTGTCACTTGCTGTTACACTCTGTCTTCCCTTTGTTGGAGGGCCCCAATTTTTAAAGTGCTAGCATTGTGTAGATTTAAATCTCAAGGCAGTGTGTTTATTAAAAAATAAATCTCATAGTATTCATTGTACTTAGGATTGCAAGTCTGACATCTGGTAGGTCAAATTCATAATACATTAAAAAAAAATTATTCCTAGCCTGTGCTTATGCTCGATATTCCTTAGAACTGTAGAGTCAGGGGTCTCTTCTCTTCTTTCCCATGGTCGAAATGAAAATTCTCAGCTAACAGCATCCAGAGTGGGGTGGATTTGATGAGAATGGGAAGAGTTCAACTTCTATAGCTATGCTTCTCATATTTTTTTATTTATTCGAGGATAATACTGTAACTCTGCTAAAAATTCTGTAAGAGATGTCTGCAAAAGAAAGTGCTGCTTCAAAGAAATGGGAAATTGCCGATGAGCACCGTGTCTTTAATGACAAATGGACTATTGTGTACTTCTTTGTTTCAAACAAGGATAAAGCAGTTTGCCTGATCATGTCTTGAAACTGTCTCAGTATTAAAGGAGTACAATGTTAAAAAGCACTTTGTATCCTGTCACAAGAACTATTCAATATATCAAGGGAGGTGCAAGTAAACAAGACAAATTCTCCTGAAAATCTATGCTTTTGCAGCGAAGTAGTTTTAGAAAGCATATTGAAGAGAACCTATTGACTGTGAGGGTCAGCTATCATGCTACTAAATGTGTTGCTGAGCATGTTAGGCCTTCACTGAGGGTGAATTTGTCAAGAAGTGCATGGCTAAAGTAATGGAGGAAATGTGCCCTGATATCTGCATCTACAATCACCAGGCATGTTGAAGAACTAGAAGAACAGCTGCATATGTCACAGATTGTCAAGGCAAAAAGTTTTGATTTTTTCCTTTAGCATTAGATGAGAGCAATAACATTACAGACCCTGCTCAACTACTAATATTGATCTGGGGGAGAGATTCCAGCTTCAGAATTACAGAAGAATTGTGTGCACTGCAGAGTTTGAAAGTGCAGAAGACATATTCTTGAAGGTGTATGAATCAGTAGACAATCTTGGTCTGAGCTGGGGTAAATTGAAAAGCATGACTGCTGATGGTGCAAGAAATATGGTAGGAAGTAAAACTGGTATAGTTGCAAGAATTAGTGATGAGAGATAGAAATTAAATAGTACACTTCTCATGCAATTTCACTGCATCATCCATCAGCAAGTCTTGTGTAGTGAGATTCTTCTGTGGGAAAGTGTGATGCATATTGTTGTATCCAGCATTAATTACATCAGGCATCACTTATCAGTTTCAAAATTTTCTCTCAGAGGTAGATGCAGAATATGGAGATGTATTGTACCATGCAGAAGTTAGGTGGCTTAGCAGAGGCAAAGTCACCAAACATTTTTTCACACTTCATCATGGAGTTGAATTCTTTCTCAAGGAGAAAAGAAAAGGTCAAGAAGTACTTTCTGACTCTGGATGGATTTTTGATTTGGCTCTCTTAACTGATATCACAGAGTATCTGAACATATTGAATGCAAGGTTGCAGGGAAAAGCAAAGTTTGTGTGTGGCATGTATTCTCATGGAGCATGGCTCCTTCTCTCTGTTACTGTGTTTTTCTTTTAAGACAAAATATGTTAATGTATGAGTTGTTTTTTTCTAAACTAAAATTTCAGTATTCAGGTTTTATTGCAGTGTTGGCACTTTGTGATAAATAAGTGGGTTGCAGTTTGGTCACTCGATCTCTAAAAGGTTCTCCATCACTGCCTTAGGGAAAGATCTGTTCTCAGGCAGAATACATGTATATCTATCTTGAGACCAAATTCCAATTTGGTGATTTCTCATTTAGTCTTTCTTTGAAACATTATTCTTGTATGTCAGCTTTCAAGGTTTGATACAGTCTAGGTCAGTCGTTTTCAATCTTTTTACAGTTGGGGACTAGCAAAAATAGGAAAATTCTTTTGGGGACCACTGAGGCAGAAATAATAAGCATTATATACATAATACAGTATTTTGTTTATTAGTTTTTAAATATAGTACCAAAAAATGAAAATTATCTAACCAGAAACTGAACAGTAAGAAATGCTAATAAAAGAATTAAATATTGAAATTAAATGTAATTGCATACAGCTGAATTTTTTAGAGAGCAATATGTAATTCAAATAAGGCTACTGGGAAATCTGCTGTTGCTTCTTTTCAAGAATACTTGATCAAAAATTTGCAATAGCAAAATATAAAATCAATATAAATACCATACTGTGCTCATAGCAAATACAAATTCAAAAAAATATTAACAGCAGAGCAATACAAAATTGGGCAAAGTTACTTAATACAATAATATTCATAATGTTAAATAATGAAATGCAACAAATCCCTCACTCAAACCCCCGTGCACACCACCACAGACTGGCTGAGAAAACATCCTCAGGACAACCCTGCCTCAACATTTCTCTTCCCAGTAGAAAACACAGCAGAAAAAGGGAAAGGCCCGGTCTTCAGGGCCTTACTCAGAGGGTGGACCTGGCTCGGTACGGCTCCCAGCTGGCTGCTGTTGAGCTGCTTCTCCCCTCCCCAGCCTGCTCAGCAGAGGAAAAAGTGGGGAATCAGCAGCAAGAGCACAGCTAGCCCTATACTGGTTCCGGCAATCAAGATGCTGCTGTCATGCACGTGCACGACAGAGGCTCTTTCACGGACTGGGAGGAAATGTCAGCAGCCCAGTGCAGGTCCCAGATTGGTGGCTGAAAGCTACAGGTCTAAATCACTGGTTCTCAAACTTTTTTCATGAACTACTTGAACATTGTTGGGGTTACTTTGCAATTTTAACTTCCCCTTAAACTTGCTTGTTCTATGAACCAAAACACCGACCTATTACCAAGGGGTTTCTCTCGCTCTCGCCAAGCAGCTTACACACCACTTCTCCCAATCCACAGTGGGATTGGTCTTCTGGGGTTGGATGACATGCCAGCCCATCATGGCTTCAACAACTCCTACAAAAAACCACAGGTTGTCAGAGTGGCTTGTTGCAGTAAGCAGTCTGGCTTCAGGTGACTCTCTGCTCAACAACCTCACTCCTTTTCTTTTTCAATTCTGAGAGGCTTCTAACTGCAGTCTTTATTATGTTAAAGCTGGCCAGCCATGACTCACTTTGTGATGTAAAGAGACTAATATATAGGTTGTTAGCAAGTTTCATTAAGTTAAGACTCTAATTGAGGAGTGAGTTCTTTCCCATACCAGGAGTTGATCTAAACTGAATTCCCATCCTTCCCTCCCCACCAAATGGAGTTGGCTCCACTCTCAGGAAGGTTTGTACTGCTTGTGGGCCACACAACAGGAATGCTGGACATTACTGGTCTGCTCATTTGACTTGACATGGAAGCAAGAGGGTGATAAAATCATACCCTTCACACTCCACCCCTCCCTGTTCCAGAGGGCCTCCCATCCAAACCAAAGGCAGTCCGGTTCTGACCTTGAACCTCATTAACCTTTTCATTTCAGCTAAGTGGTCTGACCCTAAGTCTTCTACCAGTTTAGATTCAGAGTCTAAAACACCTGCTGTGGAATTCAGTATTATGGGAGAAACAGGCCCAGTCCCCACAACAACCCAGCATGGTTTGTTGCCCACAATGGATTTCTATATTGTCTGAATACAGTCATTGTCATGAAATATTATCTAGGTTAATCTGACTAGAAATGCTTGTCCTGAAGGAATTAGTATGTGAAACAAAACACACTTCAGTCTAGTTGGATTCCATGCTGAAAATAGTTATATGATGTCACAGCTGTGCAGGGTGAAGAAATTACATTTTATGTAATTAAAAATATTTTCTTTAATGAGCACTGATGGCTAGAAGTTAGCTGTTTGAATGAGTACAGGTAGCTTTTGATTCTAGTACCAGGCCAGGAAGTTCCCAGGTGTGTGGGCACAATTTGGAAAGTTTATGGATGCTGCCACAAAATGGTTGCTTGGAGGTATAGCCAGTCACAATACATTGAGTTCAAAAAGACAAACGAGTTATACTTAAAAGACAGACAATTTGCCCCAGAGTACAAGACAGAGGTGGGATCTAAACTTCAGCATACATAATTTCTTTGACCATTTTTCCCTCCAACAAAACAGAAGGCAAGCTTCTTTCTTTCTCTTTGACCATCATCTCTTTTATGATAATTAGCTCCTTGTAAATATTTCTCTTGCCCTAGATGGCATCCGTCTATACATGCAGACACACCCCTCCTTTCACTGCAGATCACCACATAAGCATGCATCCTGTGTGCTCATCATACACACCCCCTTTTTCCTCTTCCCTGCCCAGCCCCAGATCTTCACCATCCTGTTTTATCAAATAATAACAGCAGCCCTGTGGCCTCTGCCTTTTTTCTTTAATATTTTTCCAGGTATTTAGACAAGATAAGCATGCACACACTCCATTTCCTCATACTCCATTTTCATTATCTAAGAATGCCTCTGGGCTAACTTGGATATGTTGGAGAAGTAAAGCCTTGGAGCTTGGGGTTTACTTTGCAGCATATTTGACTACAGAGTAAAATAACAAAGAATTTAAAATAACAAAAATAAAATTCCAGCAGGGAGCAAAGGGGCCTTGGAAGGTATTCTGGGAGGCATCTGCAGGTGCCACAGAAACACACTGGAGGATCCAGCATTACCCACAGTACTGCATTGTATGGGGAAAAGTGGAAAACTGGCTGTTGGTCGCAAAGGAAGAGACAGAAGCCAGTGGTTTTGCTGCTAAGAAACTGGTAAAAAGCCAAACTGTAAAGAGTCAGCTAGGAGACTGGTAAAGAACCATGGTTAAGCCTCTAGTGCAGGGTTCATCAGCCTTTAACACTCAAAGAGCCATTTGGACCCGTTTCCCACTAAAACGAAAACATCTGGAGCCGCAAAACTCTTTTGACCTCTAAGATGAAAATAATACTGCATATATTGTTTTTTACCTTTATGCTATGTATAAAAAACCTATAGTGTGTTGCATTTATGAAACAGATTGGCGGCTGTGCTGTGCCGGTGCGGGTCGCAGATCGGCGGCTGTGCTGTGCCAGTGCGGGTCGCAGATCGGCGGCTGTAACGCGTATACAGAACAGAGGGATTCAAGAGCCACGTGCGGCTCTGGAGCCACGGGTTGCCGACCCCTGCTCTAGTGGCATGTTTGCTTTTGGGTAACTTATGCTGCTTCACAGACTAGCACTGTCTGGGTGCTTGTTTGGTCAAGTAAGTCTTTTCAACATATGCATTTCAAAATCACCATTAGTCTCAACTTTTTACAAGGAAACTGAAATGCAGCCCTTGGGAAGGGGAAGCATGGATGGCATGTGAAAGTGCCTTGTCTACAACACACAAAAACATGCTTTTGAGTAACTTTTTTTTCATTTTAACTTTCTTATCTAGAAGATTTGTACACACACTGTTAAGGAGGGAATGCCAGATCCTAAGTGCTAATAAGACTGGCTACCATGATGAGGCTCGCTGGGGAAGGTTATGTTGTTCTGAATTCTTGGCTCTCCCTGCCACCCCATTCAGATTGTATTTGATTCAGACAGTGCACTTTTTAATCCTTTAAAACATATTCTGTCAATACAAATAAAAAACAAGATGGGTAGTATGTCCCATCCTTTCCATCTTTGTAAGATAAATACTAGGATTTATATTACAGTGAGTCTGCCTGTCTCACTATGAACTTTGCTGGATATTAAGACCTGCAAGAAAGAACTTTTGAGAGCACCATTGCCTAAGGATTCTGGTTTGCCAGTCCTGCTTGCAAGGACCTTCTCTTGTAGTGCTCCCAAACTATGGAATGCATTCTCTTGCCATGAGTAGCCCCCACTACTTTGAACTTTAGAAATGGTTCAAAGAGGTATCTCTTCAATTTAGTCTTTTAAAATGTGTCATTTTAATGTTCTTAATGTTTTTGTTTTAAATAGCTTTTTAGTAGATAAAGTGCACTGCTGCCAAACTGCTGGATTTCACTGACATAAACAGCCCAGGGATTTTCACTTCTAGTGTAATCTATTGTGATATCCAGTCAATCTGTCTGGATGCATTTTTGTGAGGCAAAAATATGTCTGCATTTTTGTGAGGCAAACAACCCAGCATTTGTACCCCTGGTTAAACCATGGAGTAAGCTCCATGTACTTTGCTTTTGTATAAACATGTATAGGATTGAGTTGCATGGGTTTTCAAGTGTAAAGTGTTTGGAAAGGAAGAGTTCTTGAGATTTTTCTTTAATCCTGTGTCAGATATGATAGTATAAACAACTACCTACATTTATAAGTTTGACTGCATAATATAATGCAATTGAGGTAAAACGTAAAACCTAATTCTCAAAGGCTGAATTATCAATCCTTTTTCTAACCTATACTTATAAAATACAAGGCATCGCTGAACATGTTTCACTGGATGTACTACTTTTATATTGTCTCAGGTATTAATGCTGAGCTTACTAACTTGTTCCAACAGCTGTTAATACCACATGGTATGAAGCAAGACGGTGCATCTTAAATGGGTTAATAGTAAACCACACTACAACCATTTCTGATAAGGCTCATTGTACTAGTGTGAGTGCTCAGTTTTGTTGGATAAAAGTATAATAAAAGCTGAAATGGTGGGATCGTTATGGTTCTTTTGTTACCAACTCCATAATATTTCAGGCAGAACAAAGACTTGCCATTAGAAAGGGTATCTTTTAGCCCCTGTTGGATTTACACAAGTTTTGCTTCTTTAACCCATGAGCAGAGCTGGCTGGAGCCGGGGGTCAGACTAGATGGAACACGCTCCCCAGAGAGGTCCGCCTGGCACCGTCGTTATTTGCTTTTCGGCGCCAGGCGAAAACCTTTTTATTTAAGCGGTATTTAACTGTTAGTATTAACTGATTTTATCTGGCCAGGGCGGCTTATTTTATATTGTATTTTTTGGATTTTTAATGTTTATATTAATTTATTGTTGTAAGCCGCCCCGAGGCTTCGGCGAATGGGGCGGCATAAAAATGTTTAAATAGATAGATAGATAGATAGATAGATAGATAGATAGATAGATAGATAGAGGACCTGGGATACCCCTTCTGACTCGCTCTGTTTCTTGCCACCCCTGCAGACTGCTTCATAGGAGTGCACTGTGTAAGAATATATACCTATATTTCAGGTTAGCTTAACCAGCTCTTCAGTGCTAATAAGCATCCAACTCAGCTTTATAAAATTAGATGCTGCTGCTTGACTATGACACCATCATTTAGTCCTCATGATAATTGATTGGTTTGAAACCCTTTTGAAAGACTAAAAAGATGCCATCATTTAATTGGCCCATACATTTTTTAGTGCTCATAAAAATTGATGATGTCATATGCCATTTTGGAAGAGAGGTCTTCCACCTTTTCTTTTTTGCAGTCAGAAATGTATTTTTTGAGATGGCACCTCTTGGAACACAATCATAATTATTTTTTAAAAACTATTCCTTTGAAACATTTTATTCAGTTAGAACTTATATGATGGATTGTTTCTTTAATTGAATTACAGCCCTACTTTCTACCATCTAGGACCCTCAAAGTAGTACACATTAAACACAATAAAAGAGGTTAAAGCTGCATATTCAGCTTTGTTTCACTGTGTTCATGCACTTCCTTTGTGGGTAGGGTGTGTGCCCTCTGCTGACATTTTCTCTCATCAAAATTACCACAATCAAGCTTGGCTTTGCCTAAAATATTATGAATACATAAAGCAATCTTTGTAGAAAAGCAAGTAGCAGCAGAAAAAGCAGAGCCTTCTGTAAGGCCTTCTAGACTACAAAGGTCTTAACCAATCTCAAAATACTAATGGGTAGAGGACTGACAAATGCTTTTTAGCAGAAAGCTCTACAACTGGGATGTCACCACGGAAAAGGGTCAACAACTTACAGTGGCTATCCTAATTTCAGAATATTGAGACCATCTTGCCAGGCTCCTATCCGATAAAAATTGCATATGGGGAGATTTCTAACCTATCATTTCATTGTATTCTGTAACATCAGAAGGAAAAAGCGCTTAATTTCTAGGAAATATGAATTCGGACAAAGTGCATTTAAAAGCTGATCTAGTTTTCAGATGCTGCAAGTCAAGAAGTGCTTAAACAAGCTGATGTATCTCTGCATTTGAGAAAGCAACATTGTCATCATTCTCCAACTTGAATTAGTCATTTGAGAAAGTAGTCATTTTCTCTGGTGTGCATCCCAAGTGGCAGATTAGAAAGGGTCAAATTTAGAGGCCGTGCACAGTCCTTGGATAGATGAGATCCTCCTCTCTTCTCTGTCTTCTCAGCCATGCCTCCTGAGGGACAGTGTGGTGTAGTGGTTAAGAATGTGGGATTGGGACACAGGTGATCTGCGTTCTTTCACCCAAGTGATCTGAGTCCCCACTTGGCCATGGAGCCAGCTAAGTGACTTTAGGGCAGACACAAAGAGGGCGGTTGTTGTGGGGATAAGACTGAGAGCAGCAGGATTGGAATGAAGTAAGTTGCTTTGAGCTCTTTAATAGAAAAGGGCAGCACATAAATCAACTAAATAGATAGTATACTTTCCCAAAGTACTAGAGGACTCTGAGTGATTGTCATTTGCTGATTTCCCTCTTTCCGTCTGCAAGCTCCTGCACATAGCTGCCAAGTTTAGGAACAGCAGGGAAGGTGGCACAGGTGGGCTATACTAGAAAGGGAAGATCTGCAAAAATGGCAGCTCCCCCTCCCTGTTGTGTTGTGGAAATGTTTCAAAGGACATTCAATGAATAGAAGGAGAGCTTTGGAATACAACCTATAAAAATATTAGCTGCAAGGTTATTTCATTGTATCCTTGTTCAGCGAAGTTAAGATGGTATGGAAGATGCAACCATTGATCTCTGGCAAGCTTTATAATCAATGTGGGTTACTTTGGTCACAGTCACTGCTCATATACAGTAAAGTCATATTTAAATAATTGACAGGACTGTTTTCAGTGGCATACCACAGATTTTTACAGTGTTTAATACCTGGCTGTGCTTCATTGAGTTGAGATTTCAAATGCTGGTTTTATGCCATACCTCTGATGCTCAGATGTTCATTCTTGAAGCTGCTGAATTCACATTATGGGTGGCAGGGAATGGGTTAAAGATGCTGCCCTTTCCAGCTCTGAAAATCCTTTATTTGTATTGCAGTGGTGCCTAAAGGCCTTGAGTAGGCTGGGCTCCATTGTGTGATGTCTTATGCAAACATATAGTAAATTATCCTGCTTGAGCTAGTACTGTAGAGCTATATGTTGATGTTTTGTGTGTGTGTGCATGCAATGTTCAAAAGGCTATAACTGACTGTGGCATCTGTATGAGTGCCTTACACATCTGCATTAGTTTTCAAAATGCCCTATTCCTGGTTCTGCTGTTCTAGTGCTTTTGCCAGAACACCATGAAACGGTTTAGTCATTTCACACTTACGGGTTGTTGTTGTTATGTGGTGTCAAATTGTCTCTGAATTATGGAGACCCTATGAAAGAAAGCCTTCCACAATGACTTACCCATGACACCCCTGCTTAACTGTTTTAAATTGAAGGCTGTGGTAAGTGGTGTTAACTTGTTGCCACTTGCTCTCACAAGGGCAGTGCTTGGGGATATGAGTGCTGGGCAAATGAATTCCATTTCTCAGATGATGTTTTGGTTAAGTATCATTTGGAAAATATTAAGAGATAAAGCTAGTGAGTCTATAGAAATATAAGATTTAAACAAAGTAGTGATAAATTATTTTCCTTTTCTCTGAGGTGATGGTGTCTGAGTTTTTGTTAATGTTCAGATGGAAGTCGATTTCTTATTAATCATTTGCTAGGTTTTTTCACTCCCTGCAGCAAAGTAAACACCTCTAATTTGCTTTAGGAGACCAGCAAAGGTGGTGTCATTGCTGTAGTATGTGTCTTTGTACCTCATGATCATGGAAGAGGTGAACTCCCCTCCCCACATCATATGAAGAAGAAATGGGTAGCCAGTAATACTAGGCACAGCTGAGCCCAAGATATGAGAGTGTGGCTTCCTCTGAGCCATTGTTAATCACCTATCACTCCCACGCTTCCTGGGAGGTTTGAGCAAGATAGGTTGCATTTTGAAATGAGAGGGGTGTGTGTTTGTGTATCAAGCTGACACCCAGAAGAGCAGGAGGGAGAGCTGGTCAAATCTTTGTGAGGATCATTTGGCTGTTGCTTAACCTCCCTTGATACCGGTACTTCAGGCACATGCTTGCTAACCCCACCCAGTATTAACTAGAGCAGCAAGCCTGCCCCTTCCGAGGCTCAGGTGGCTCTGGTGTAACATTTAGCTAATGAATCTAGAGAGGGGGGTGGTCCATCTGTCAGGACCCCTCACAGCTGACTCACAGGAAGTGCTAAAAAGCTTGGCGCCGGGTGAGCAGCTCCAGGGTTCTTCCCCTCCTTCTATGCTGTCTCTGCCTGCATGTTTTATAAAGCTCTTTGGAAAAGAACAATGAACTGATTTGAAGTTTTCAAGACTAGGAGGGATCCCCTTGGAGTTGTCTGTCTAGCAGCCTGCAGCATGCATTGCTTTACACAGTCTTAGACAGCTGTCAGTCTCTCTTCTTTGGTCTTCTCCCCCTTCCTCCGTGGATTGCTTTGTCTGGACAAAAAAGGTGAACATGGTCCAACGCTTCAGCCTCAGGAGGCAGCTATCAAAGGTAGGTTACTTCTGCCATCAGGTTATGTTGGACTGTTCTCATTATATCACTTTTCTCTTGTAAATCTGTAAAATCACTGATTGTACAGAAGTGGGCGGGGGTCTCTATGAGGGAAAGCAGCTCTGCCTTTTGTTCATCCTTCCAACCGACACAAAGGTTTTTAAAGCAAATTGTCTGCAGGCAGACATATAGGTTTTTCCTCTCTAAAACAGAACTATGGACTTGGGTGAGCTTGTTATTACTTCCTTTCAATTTAATCTCTAGTGTGATTGTGTGGTATAAATGAAGTGGGGCTTGTATTATCATATCAGCATATGAGCTGATGAAAAAACAAGATAGGATAGTTAGAGCATATGGACTTTGGGGGTTTGATAGTATTTCATGGGGATCTGGTAGATCCACTTGGTAAAGCACAGGGCAGCTTCTGTGGCTTCAAAGTATCAGGCATGGTTTTTCTGTAGAAGGAAGAACAAAGGAGTTGGTCTGAAGAGATTTTGCAGCTTAATACCTTGCATCTTTTGTGTTTAATATGCTTTTTTGGGAAAAGAGACAGATTTGGGCATACAAATAACTTTATTCAGTACATCATTTTTTTGTTAGTTTTGAAATCAGTATATTTTTGAAAACTGACTGAATAAAATAAAATGCCTTCTGGGTGAGACAGCTTCTAGCTATAAATCATATGGGGGGCATCTTTGAATTGTAAGATTTTAATTGCCAAAGATTAATATCCAGAACTGGCTTATTTTAAAAAATAAATGTTATTGTGTATGTTTTGCATTCAAATGACTGTGAAGGCTTTCTTTTTAGTGTTAAATGCAGTGATCAGCTGCTGATCACTGCATTTAGGTCAAAATGCACCCCCTGCAGACTAGACAGTTGGGAAGCCTTATAGTAATGAACTAGCCTTTGGATGACAGTTTTCAGAGTTCATCAGCATTTCTGAAATTAATAAACTGTGAGCAAATCCATTATCAATGGAAAAGAGAATGCTACTCATCCTCCATGATCATAATTGCGGGTGAAGAAGGTTTGTATGAGGCTCAGAGATAGGGCAACTAGTGCCCTCCAGGTATTTTGAATTACAACTTCCATCAAACTCAATCAGCATGGCCCATGTTTAGGCATTGCCAAGTTGTAACCCAGAACATCTGCAGAGAGCCAGGCTGTCTGTCCCTGACAGTGTTCCCACTGTGACTTTATATCCTACTTCTAAACTCTTAATTTGGAAATAATTCCAAGTGGTGTGCTTACAATTTGGGGGATATAGATTATATCAGCACTGAAGATCTTTCTTAACAAGTTGGTATAAATGCTAACGCATGGCCTTACTGAAATGGTCGCTGTGTTTTAGAATTGGACTAGGCTTAGGCCCATGCACTCATCTGAGATAATAGGTTGTGGATGATCACTGTTTGAGCAGTATTTGGAATGTTGAGGAGTGGTCGTTCATTAGTATAGAGCTCTGATAGTTGTGTGGAAAGAGCAGTGTTGCTAAGAGTGTAATTAACACAAGCACATAAAAAAGCTATGTTGGGTCTGACCTGCAAGTGGTTCATCTAGTCCAACATTCAGTTCACACTGTGGCCCACCAGCTGTTTGTGGGAAGCCCATAAGTGGCACTCTCCCTCTCATGTTCCCTCCAAATGGTATTCATAGTCATACTGCCGCTAATACTGGAGGTATGTAGACATCAAGACTAGTAGTCTTACCTGCCATGAATTTGTCTAATCCCGCTTTAAAGCCATCCAAATTAGTAGCCATCATAACTTGTCATAGTGGATACTATTGTGTGTGCTGTGTGAAGAAGTACTTCATTTTATCTGTCCCGAATCTCTCACAAATTGACTTCATAGGATGAACAAGGGTTCTAGTATTATGAAAGGGAGAAAATGGCCCCTCATCTAGTTTCTTCATACCATACATAATTCTGTACAGCTTTATTATGTTTCCTTACCTTTTCTCTAAGTTGAGCAGTCCCACATGTTGAAACCTTTTCTCATATGGGAATTTCTCCAGCCTTGATCATTTCAGTTGCCTATTTTACACTTTTTCCAGCACTACAATATCATTCATTGAGTGTGGTGATGAGAGTACACTGTATTCCAAGTGCGGTTGCACCACAGATTTGTATAAGGGCAGTATGATATTAGCAGTTTTATCTTTAATTCCTAATAATGCCTAACATTGAATTTGCTTTTTTCACAACATTCACACACTATATTGACATTTGCATTTAGCTATTCAGAACAGCCACAATATCTTTTTCTTGGTCAGTCACTGCTAGCTCAGATCCGATCAGTAATATACACGAAGTTGGGATTTTTTGCTCTAGTATGTATCATTTTATACCTGCTAATATTGATCCCTTTTTGCCAGTTGATGCCCACTCTTCCAGTTTGAGATCTTTTTTGAGCTTTTTGCAATCCCTTTCTGTTTTAACCACCCTAAATAATTTTGTATCATCAGCAAAGTTCACCACCTCACCGCTCACTCCTAATTCCATATCTTTTATTAACAAACTGAAAAGTATTGGTCCCAATACAGATTCCTGTGGGACTACTTTTCATCCCTCCATTGAGAGCATTGACCATTTATTTCTACCCTCTGCTTTGTGATCTTAAACAGATTACTGACATAAGAGGCTCTCCCCTCTTCCTCCATGACTGTTAAATTTGCTCAAGAGTCTTGGGTGAGGAACTTGAGTGAAGCCTTCTAGAAGTCCAAGTAAACAGCATCTACTGGATCACACCTGGCCACATGTTTATTGGCATTAATTGTTTATTAATGTGAACTTACATTGAACTTGAAAAGTTCATTAAGACAGGACTTACCCTTTTACTCATGAGGGCCATAAACTTATTTTGGTAACTCAGAAGCTGTGATTCTCATCACACTAAGCTCTATTCCTAACACATTTTTGTGCATCTGCAGATCATGAAATCTGGGCTTGAGTTGGGAGGAGTTATCTGCCATCTGAGGGAGGCTATTCCTGTTCATTAGTAAGAAGTAGTGTTTGGGGATCCTTCAGCTTTAGGATTTATTATCCGTATTGATGAGTGAGCACATGGAAATGGAAATCTCTGCAGCCATCAATTATGACAAAATACAAACCCATGATGGGCTGTGGAAAGCCTAGTATCCATTCATACCATTCAGTGTAGATTAATTGGAGTGTATCTGCTGGAGTCTTAAGAGCAAGGACTTATAGCTGGTATGTCCAGACCATGGTGAGGCAGCAGTTCCAACCCAAATGCAATGGTACCTGAGTGAGACAAGGATACCAAATCCATGACCAAAGACTACTTGATGGGAGGAATACACACAACCAGCTGTGCTTAATTATTGATTGTGTGCTATTGGCAATACTTGCTTTGGTAATTTGAGTTTTATTATAAATGCTTGCAGCTTCACTAGTCTGGTAGACAAGGCAGATTTTCTAATGGGAAAATGACACAAATACTAAAACAGTCTATTTCTTTTTCACTTGGAGGGGTAGATGAACCCTGATGTTGTGGCTGGCATTATAGGTCCTGTGATAGTATTGCATGAGTAGATATGTCATCACATTGATATCTTGAGTTGTTTTGGGTTCTGGTTCCTGTGTTTGTGTGGCCTGCTGCAGTTGAGTAACTGTTTTATGCTAGGGAACTGCCCAAAAGTAAGGACAGGGCTACCATTCATTTTAGCTGGAAGCTGTAGATTGACGACAAGTGGTGCTCTGCTACATTTTTGCCTGTAGGTCCATGTTGGTAATTTCAGTTGCATTATAACTTTGGTGGAAACTTACCAGGGATTTATTATGAGACAGGTTTCACTACTTTTAAAAAATACTAAATTATATTACATTCTGACAAGGATCTCAAAAGTTAGCTTTTTTATATATTATATTTAATTGATATACAGTAGTAATGTAAAATAAGGAAAAAGGATGTGTACCATAATGTATCATCTTTAATCAGTTGGATTTAGCCTGTAAGATCCCATTCAAATAGGTACCACAAAATGGCAATACCAAACTGTTCCTTCAAACCTTGCAACATTTTTCCAGTGATACTTTTGCAAATTCTTGAAGCCAAAAAACTCCCTGCAAAATTCTTATAACTTATGTGTAGGTTTTGATCCACCATTTTGTACTCATAAAACATAGTAAATCCTTAATTTTTAGTTCAGGGTAAATAACTTATCTTGTATATGAAAATATGAAACACCTCCTTTAACCCTTGTTGGAACAAGTAATAGAAAAGGACTCATTTGTTGATTCATCCATTGTGCTGTACGCCCTTTACCCACTATTTCAGATTTCAGTTATGCAACATTTCTGAATGACCCCAAGCGGTTTAGATAGCTTGTCTATTAGATAACCAAAAATGTAAAAGTTAGTTGTTTGCAACATCTTCATTTATATGGCTCAAACCTGGGTACTTTTCCATTCAGTTCCAATAAAGTGTACAATATCACTTGAAATTCTCCACTCACTAATAGACTAGAACAGAATTTTTATTTAGATTTTTTAAAAACTTTTTGCGAACCACACAGTTCCCAAACTATTAACTATGGTGGATCAGTGCATTGAAAGCCAGGAGTAGATTTGTAAATAAAAAGAGTTTTTGTTTACTTCAGCAAGCATACTAGAACTTTGGAATTAACTGCTTCAAGCCACAGGCAAATTCAGAAATTGGAAAAAAAATAGAAACAGAGTGAGTCAGAAGGAGTCTCTTGGGCCATCTAGTCTCACCACGGCTCCAGCTGGCTCCGCATACGACATGCCCACCATGTGCATGTCCAGCCTGTCTTTGAACACCCTCACCGATGGGGCCTCAACAACCTCTCGCAAAAGCCCATTCCACACCCTCGGGGTCCTAACTGTCAGGAAATGCTTCCTGGCATCTAAATGGAAACTTGGTTCCCTGAGGTTTGTTCTGTTGGAGCGCGTCCTGCCCTCTGCAGGGGAGGACTGGTCTCTACCCATCTCCGTGTGACATCCCCTCACATACCTGTATGTTGCCAACATATCCCCTCTGAGTCTCCTCTTCTCCAGGCTGAAGAAACCCAGTTCCCTCAGTCCTGCCTCATACCCCATCTCCTGCAAACCAGCCACCAACCTTGTGGCCCTACGCTGCACTGGCTATATCCTTTCTGTAATGAGGAGCCCAAAACTGAGCACAGTACTCCAGTTGTGGGCACACCAGAGTCGTATAGAGTGGTAGCAATACCTCTCTTGATCTAGAAGCCACACTTCTGGCTATGCAACCAAGAGTTGTGTATGCCCTCTTGACTACTGCATCACACTGCTGACTCATGTTTAGCTTGCAGTCAACCAGTACCCCGAGGTCCCTTTCACAAGTGCTGCTCTCCAGCCACTTGTCCCCTAACCTATACTTATGACACCTATTCCTATGCCCCAAGTGCAAGACCTTGCACTTATCCACATCGAACGCCATCCTGTTGTCTCCTGCCCACTTCCATAGTCTGTCCAGATCCTTTTGGATCTGGAGTACCTGCTCCTCAGTTGTGGCCACTGCTCCAGTTTTAGTATTGTCTGTGAATTTGATCAGCAGAATGTTCACCCCTTCTTCCATGTCATTTATGAAAAGATTAAACAGGATTGGCCCCAGGACAGAGCCCTGAGGGACCCCACTTGTCACTGGCTGCCATCCCAATGATTCCTCACTAATGGTTACCTTCTGCTTTCGGTCAGTCAGCCATGCCCTAATCCATCAGACACTGCTTTGGTGTATCCCAAAACTCCTCAGTTTCTCCACCAGGATATCATGGGGCACTTTGTCAAAGGCCTTGCTGAAATCCAGGTAAACCACATCCACTGCATCCCCTCCATCAAGCCATCTCTAAACCTTGTCATAGAATTCCATGAGGTTTGTCTGGCAGGACCTGTTTTTGTGGAAGCCGTATTTTGTGGCTGCCAGCCTCCTTCCCTATCTAGCATCACTAGATCTCTCTCTATTATGAGCCTTTCCATTGTTTTTCCTACAATGGACGTAAGGCTAACTGGTCTGTAATTCCCCATGTCCCTTCTACTACCCTTTTTGAAAATTGGGACCACTGATGCCACCCTCCAGTCCTCTGGAACTTCACTCATTCTCCACGAGGCCTCAAAAATGGAGGCCAGCGGGCGTGAGAGAACCCCTGCCAATTCTCTAAGTACTCTCCGGTGTAACACGTCAGTGCCTGGCACCTTTGTAATGTCCAATGCCCTGAGGAGCCCCTCGACTTCAAGGGGGGTGACTCTAATCTGTGCCTCTAAGTCCCCTCATCTAATCTCCTGGCTTTATCTAATCTCCTGTGCAGATCTCCCCCATCCTGCTTTGGGGAGAACACAGAGGCAAAATAGTCATTTAGCATCTGTGCCTGCATGGGAGAAGGAGATTGGAATAGAAAGACAAATAAAATTAGTATTTTGCTTCTGATTCAGAATGTTGCTCTGGAAAATGAAAGAGCTGCTTTCTTTCAGTCTTAAAGGACAGGATGTGGAGAAGTTATTTACTACTTTTTACATCATGAAAAAATAGATCAGTGAAGCATAAAAGTTTACTTTGGCTGATCTATGTTTACATAACACCCCAAATTGCTTAACTTTGGTTATGTACTAAAGAGCTGATACTTTTCCTCCTACTTTTTTTGTAACTTAATTTGACCCACACCAACACTAGCATCAATAATTTGTTCAGCAACCTACATAATATAGGCTGAGTATATTATCAGAGCACAATATTTGTGTTGATAAAGGTATGTAATATGGGCATTACAGCTGCCTAATAGAGACAAGTGTTAGCTTTATTTTATAGACTGCTGCTGTAAAGAGCATTGTGAAAGAAGAAGAAATCTTGGCAAATTATCTCAAACCCAGGAATATTCAACCCTTTCCCTGGATTTTAGCAGGACTTGCTGCTAAGTTCTCCACTCTTCTGCAACTTCCTGTCCTCCATCTCCTGTGGGTTGCAATGCACTCTTTTAAAAGGTCTTTTGAAAATACAGTTACTTTTTAACTGGAATTTGTAGGGCTATTGTACAAAATGTTACAGGAATATGCTTTAATTTGATCGTAGCGCATCTATCATATTTGCACAAAGCCATCAATTCTTTATTACCTCTTAGTCTGAGAGCCAACATTACATCAGATGTCACATACTGTTAATAGCCTGTATTTGAATTGAGTACAAGATCAGTGTTTATGTTCTCTTTCTGTGTTTGGGAGTTTATCCTCAGACCTGCATTTAGTTATCTACGTGATATATCATGGGAAGTTGGGTTTCCCCAGCAAGCAACTAAATAAATGTCCATAGCCAGATTGTGTTTGTACTACATTTTGGGCAGGGGGAATATAAATCTATGTAGATGTTTTGATATAAATACTTATCAAGCTGCCTCAAGTTCAGCCAACATACATTTGAATTAATAAATATCTGAATATTATTATAAAATATCTGAATATTACTATTAATGTATATAGACACACATTAATATCTAGCCATGTTTTCCCTCCCTGATGATCTTAAATTTCCTTGGAAAAGGAAGAGAGACACAGGACTTGTTTCATTGCTTGCTAATGAACAATAAGTGGATGTGCTGCTCTAGAAATGGAATCACCAAAAATTCCTTAAAAACCAAATACTTAACCCTGCTAAAAAGTTTACTTTTTCTTCCTATTTATTCTCCAAATAAATGAAAACTAACTACATCATATCAACTGTGTCTTAGGAGTGAAACTAAAAAATCATACTTTGAAGAAAATTTTTCCGGCAAGCGTCTACACTCCTGCAATTCTTCTCACCCTTCCCCCAAAAACCCACAAATTGGCTTAATGTAATGCTAACATGAAATGGTAGGCAATTTCCTGATCAGTGACGTGGTTAGATCTGTCAGCTGCTGCCATGTACATGCCAGTTGAAGTCACCTGTCTATCATGTCTGTTCATGTCTGTTCATGTGGTGAAATCTTTTCCACACTGCATGACTTGCCACTGCAACTTCATAGGGAAGTTTGGCAACGTTTGAATTCTGGGGCCTTCCTCCCACCCCACCATGCATGTCTAGGGATTGCTATAGTCAGTCTTGCCCAGCTTGCTTGCCATACTGTGTGAATCCAGGCGGGATGGCTTGTGGTTATTTTTAAGAAGCCATCCTAGAACCATACAGTAGCTCATAGGTTCTGAATGTTGTTTTAACCATGGCAACATGCCACCCTCATCAGGTTTGCATGGGGTGCAAGCTATGCCTGTGGGGTAACCATGTATTAATAGATAATGAAGATCACTGGGTTGTTCTGTTTTGTCCTCCCACTTCTTCCATTCCAGCCTTCCCGCAGGTATCCTAGGGATACTGCAAAAGCATGGACTAGTCTTCCATTTCCTGCTGTGAGCCATTTTTAGCTATGTTCATATGACAGTTAGCTTCCATGATCCCTTCTTTGAGAGCTGCTGAAAGTCCTTTCAGAGTGTCCAAGTGGCACCATGAAGGGACCTGTCAGTAGCTGGCAGACAGTTTTTAAAAATCATGGACACAATGTATCCAATATGGACTGGGTTTTTTTTTTGGGGGGGGGGAGAAGTTTGCTTATGCAATTGTAAAGATTTTAAGCTTTGGTTGAGGCATTGCCTTGGGGCTACCAACCCTGGACATGGCTCCAGAAGGTTCCAAATATTTTTCCTCCTTTGGTTTCTCCTGACAGCTGTCAAAAGGCAAGTTAAAAGATAGGAAAGGTCTCAGTGTTTTTTGCTTGTGAAAAGGAGGGGGTGGGTTTTACACCTCTTTCCTGAGACTCTTATCTTGTAGGGAAAATGCAAAAGTGCATCAATGCATCTCACCCTCATCCTTTATCTTGGGGAAAGGAGTTTGAGGAAAAAGGAGAAGGGGGGCTGTTGTACTGGTACCTGTTTTGCCATATATCTCAGTACACAAAGCTCCACTGCTCTGCCAGAACCCTTTTTAGAGGGGTCCCAACACTTTTATCTCCAGAGGAAGGTAAGACTCATTTTTTCTTTTAAATACAGGATGAAATGAAGAGGGGATGGAATGTGGACAAGGAGGGCAGGTTAGTATATCACTGTGTTAAAATGTTAAACACTAAAACTGTTAATAGACAAAAACACAACAGCTTATTGCATACACCAGCCTCCCCATGGGTGTCAGCATTTTCTGAAGTAAGGTTGACTTAAAGAACATAGGCTCAGTAGTGTCAAATTGCCTGTCTTTAGGACATGGTTCTTGGCAGTGAGCATGTCATGAAAGCCAAGCTGATTAGGAAAGTCCTTCAATATTCTTCCTGAAAAGCCTTTTCAGGAAAAATTATTGTACTTTTTCACATGTTCATAATACTACTTTCGTAACATTAAACCTTATTGTGTAATTTTAGATACTCTGAACAATGATGTATAATGGGAAAGTGGGTGACATCACTGTTTCTAGACTCCCAAGTGAATACTTATACAAACTACAATACAGTACAAGAAAAAAAAACCCTGTATGCTGTCAGCTTCTAGTTGCTGTAAATTGGGAATTGTTGTTTTAGAATGGCATGCTGTGGCATCATTACATAAACCTCAGTAGCCATGCCAGGCTGTCTGTAGAATACATTGGATGTTTCTGTGTATTGGGAAGTGGGGGCTGGAAGAGATATCTTTACAAGAGACAAACAGGATGTTGCAGAATATTGTTTGGAATAAAAGGTGATTTTCTAATAAAAACTGTGGTAGCAAAAGGATGTGAACAGAAGCAATTGGGTAGGCATTATTTAGTTGGACTTCCACAGAGCTTTTGTTTGTGTCCTTCACCAAAGGCTCCTGAGTAAACTTAGCAGACATAAGAGGATAGCTCTTCCTACAGGTTAGTAACTATTTAAATAGGGAGCAGATAGTAGAAATCAATTGAAAGTTCTCATTGAAATTGAAAGTTCTCATTATAGGGAGAGGTAAGAGAGCCAGTGTGGTGTAGTGGTTAAGAGCATGGGACTGGGACTCAGATGATCTGGGTTCTAGTCCCCGCTCAGCCATGGAGCCAACTGGGTGACTTTGGGCCAGCCACAGACTCTCAGCCCAACCTACCTCACAGGGTTGTTGTGGGGATAAGATGGACGAGGAGATGTAAGCTGCCTTGTGCCCTTTGTAGGAAAAAGGCAGGATATCATTCAATCAATAAGAGGGGTACGTCAAGAATCTGGCCAAGTTTAAGGACACCCAGTTATTCATTATAGTGAAAGCCCTAATAGACTGAAGCTCTCTGAAAGTACTTTCTACATACTGGACAGATATGCAGTAAATTGGGACATGCAATTAGGTGAGAATGTAAAGTGCAATTGGTGTAGGAGAAAAATACTCTTTTCACCTACCCATGTAATCTGAATTGATGGTGACTAACCAGGAAAGATCTTGACATAATGTTCTTGTTAAGACAAAGCTGGTATTTCTTTAGACATAGAAACAGAGCGAGCCAGATGGGGTCTCCTGGGCCATCCAGTCTGATCCCCAGTTCCAGCTGGCTCTGCTCATGACATGCACAGTAACATATAAGACATATTTATAGGCCAAAAGTAGCAAACCATTGACTGGAAGTTCTACAGGTCAAGTGGCTACAGTTGATTTATGATCATTTCCTGTCCCCATTTAGTTAGAAGTAAGCCTCATTGGATTCAGTGGAACTTACCTCTGAGTGGACATGTATAAGATTGCACTACAAATCAATGGAGGGATTGATTTCTCAGTCACAGTTAGCAAATCTACTTGGGATAAGAAGCACTTGCTCTAGGATTAACAGGCAAGCATCCAAATATAAAGATCTTTGAACTACTGAGGAGAAATAGCGCAGATATTGCTCCCACCCAGTGCTGGCTTTGTAGTGCTACAATTATTTCTTAGACTAGGTATAGAAGGAGTAATGCAGCTCTCACTCCTTGTCTTATAAGAGTATAAAGAGAGTATCTGAGAGGCTATTCTGGTATTTCTTTCCAGTCAAGAAATAAGCCCCACACTAGTTTCACTTCTAAGCCAACTTGTAAAGCACCATGAGAGAATTTGCAACAGCGTTGTGGTACTTACCTCAGAAGATTAAGTGCTAGAATATATCATGGGAAGTGCTAGAATATATCATGGGAAAGTATAACAGAACAAAATGTATAGTGGTGGACATTGGTAACATTCCTAGAACTATATATTGCTATTTCATTAGCATGTTGACGTCTAGAGTTTGAAGGTACGCAAGTCTAGTTGAATATGTGAGATAAAACAAGCCTGAGCAAAGTAATGTGGAATGCACTGGTATTTACTCTGGGTACTTAGAACTACATGGTGATAACTGAGTGAAAATATGAAGAGTATTCAGTTGAGCAATATTTCTGCTGTCCCAGTCTCTAAGGTGCTTCTGACATTTAAAAGGAACACGCCATTGAGCCTTTATGGTCAGATGTTTGTCACAACATTTTGGGTTTGAAGCTTCATGAAAATACAAAATGGTGTTAGGAAGCTGCTTTGTACTGAGACAGACCACTGGTCCATCTAGTTTGGTATTGTCAACACAGACTGGCAGCAGCTCTCCAGAGTTTTAGGCAGAAGTTTTTCCTCATATGTGTGGAGATGCTAGGGATTGAACCAAAGGCCTCCTGCATGCCACAGGCAGATCAAGAACCTTCAATAAAGTATTTAATTTACCTATGGTACTGTACTTGTATTTTCAGAGGCTGGTTTTGCCCAAGTTCCCATGCAGTAGTAACTGGTACAAGCTGCATGAGTGTTTTGGACAGGCAGCAGGCCACATAGAATCTGATTCTTTTCTTTTCAAGATGCATGCCTGGTTCATCCATAACAGTAGCTCATGCCATGGGGTTGTTATATTCTGGATTGTTATGGTGTGTGAACATGGCTGTACCAACAAACCAATGTTTTTAGCTGCAAACAACCAGAAAGAGAAGCCATGTCTTGTTGGGCTGTGAACTTTGGGTTATTCAATAAAACATGGTTTTATGTTACATGTGAAGCCAGGATTGTGGGTTGTTCATATGGAGTAAGTTATCAGGCTACAGTGGACAAGGGCAAGAGCAATTAAAGAAATACAATTGCTTCACTCTCTATATTTACAATGCTGCAATGACATTTGTGATACAGGGAGGGAGCAGGGGATGGAGGAGGGAAAGCGGTATTTCAGGGATTGAACCCCCCCCCGTCCCACAGTTTAAGTCTGCTACCAACAATCCTGAGGAGTGCAATAATCCATGAGCTACCATTATATCTGAACAAGGCCAAAGGCAATGCCCATTTCTTGCCATAGAGGCAGGAAAATTGGTGCAAAATACATAATGACTAAATCTAAAACAAACCATGGATCAACTACTGGGTTGTTTAACCCCTAAACAAGCCAGTGTGCAGCTATTCCATATTTTCTCCTTAACTTAGTTTTTGTGAAAAGAAAAAAGATAAGCAATAGTCAAAAATAAGAGAACAGGGATGAGATTGTCTCCTGTAAAATTCTGCAAATTTGATAGGGCAATTTCACAATAAAAGTCTCATCTGAATCAACCATTGCACACTGACTACTTCCAACTGTGGGAAAGGCATGTGACATACATTTAGTGCATTAATGGCTGATTTATTTACCACAAACTTCTTTGTAGTCAGAAGTTGAATTCATCAAATGCATGATAAAACAAATGTATGCAAGGTGTTCAGAGGAGGTCAGAGTAAGATAATGTGTAATCCATTCTAACAAACTACCTTTTGGGAATAAAAGAAAGAGCCTCAGCCTACAAATGTATATAAACTTCCTGTAGAAAGTGAATCTGGATTTCTCCCTTATGCAATATATTCATATTATATTTGATATTAGGGGCCGATTTCCTCTTGACTCCAGTCTAAGACTAAATTTTCTAGTCTTGCTAACAGGAGGGGGCACAGGGCTAGAGAGAGAGAGAGAGAGAGCACTTGTTTTACATGTAGAAGGTCCAGATTTCAATCCCTGGCATTTTCAAGTAAGGTTAGAAAAGAACCTTCCCTGAAACCCTGTCAGAAGTGCTAGGCTAGTTGGACCAATGAACTGACTCAATATTAGGCAGTCTCTTATATCGCTGAAGACTTGTAAAGATAGTGGAAGATGTAGGTTGCACCAAATAGAAAGGATCTTAATGTGCTGCACAGAAATCAAGCCTAGATGTTCTTGGCACAGTTACTAGCTTGGCTATTGATAAAACATTATGTGAAACTAATGAACTTAGAAGATCCTACTGATAAGACTGTTAAGCAAAATGGTTCTATCACCTTTAAACTATATTTAAGATTATTTGGCCAGAATAGGATGTGTATATTTCTTGTTTAAGGATATGGCAACTAAGTGTATTTGCTAATCACATTAATGTTGGTTCTAATGTATTTAGCACTATATTGCTGAAATCCTTAGCATCTTCATAACAATATAGAATATCATGTGGGCTAAATGAATAACAGTGGGTCTAGTACAAATTCTTTTGTGAAAAAGAATCCAGTGTGTATGGCTTGCTGTTGAATTGTTATCCTGTATCTAGGCCAATGTTTCAAGTTGCTTGCTTCTAGGTTATTGTACTTTTAAGTAACTTCCAGAATTCAGAAAAGTGAAAACCTGGGCAATCATTTACATGATCCTGAAATTGAGAACCATGCCGTAACACATTGTTTACACTTGCTTCATTAATGGAACTGAATATATATTTTGTTCTTAACAAGGAGGAAAGTGAAATAGGCATCTTTTTCTGATAGAGTAGGAACATTTTATTTATAAACTGCTAAATGTTCTAGGTATGCTGTTGAAAGATGAAAAACAAGACCCACTCATGCCTGCAGGGTTACAGTTGATTATATAAGACACCAAAGAGAAAGGGATGGGGAGGGAAGAGGAAAGCAAGCAAATGCAGGCATCATTTTTAACTGTTTCATAATTATTCTTTCAGTAATAGCTAGAATAGATTCAATTCCTGGATGGGAGGAACCAAATAATAATTAGTCTCTGCTGTACAGATAGAAGGCTGCTCTTTGGAGATGATTCTTTGGATCGTGTAGACAATATTCCCCTCTTGGATGCATCCTATAATAGGGTGAGGAGGTTTGAGAGTCTCCGAATGCCACCAGGAGTCCAGATTCTCTTTTGATCTCACTATCTGTTCAATGTGTATGCAGAACATATCATAGGGAAAGCTGGATTAGCATCAGAGAAAGGAAGAAACAGTGACAATTTGTGGAAAATAACTCAATATTTTAAGATACACAGGTGAGACCATATTATTAGCAGAAAGCAGCAGAGAACTGAAGCAACTGCTGATGAAAGTGTAAAAGCAGGACTGCAGCTGAACATTAAGAAAACAAAAATCATGGCTACTGCAGAGTCATGCAAGATTCCTGTCAATGAAGAATTGAAATTGTGAAAGATTCTATATACCTTGGCTCAATCATCAATTCAGACCTGGACTTTAGCCAAGAAATTGGAAGAATCTTTAAATTCTTTAAAGGAAGCTACAGCCTTGAGCTTACAGAAGCTGAGCAGGACTGTCAAGGACAGGGCACTTTGGAGGGCATTCTTGATACTAGAGGATGAGACACTAGTCAGTATCATTCAGCACACGGATTGGTCACTTTTTCCTTGGGTTGAAGTCCATGATTCTTCACTAAGTATTCCCTGCCTCTTACAACAGTGTTGTTGAAGGAAATCACCGCATACAGTACATGGGTTTGGGAGCTTGTCGTATAGTGGCAGATCAGTCAGGGAAGCCATTTGAATTATCTGTTAGTTATTATGAAATTAGTGTAGTTCAGGTACGTGGCATATTATGCTCATTTAAAAACTGCCTTGAATGGCAGATTCAGTTCTTTGTAACTGCATTGCTATTTTGACTGCACAGTAATGCCTGTTTGTGTGTCTTATAGTACACTTCCCCCCATGTACCCAAAGAAAATAAAGTTCTTTCAGTGAGATTTTTCCATTAGCACTTCTTGATGAGTTAGTAGGTTGATAATTAACTGAGTCCATAGTCAGACTTGTGATCTCTGAGCTTCACATACGTTGTGGTATATGTGTTAAAACCACCTTTGTTTCATGAAAGATAAAGTAGTCTTTGATAATAAGCAAGTTACATTTGCAAATAGCTTAGAATTAGTATTTTTCAGTCTAGGACTGCTAATGAAGCCTGGCTGTTTGTTTGTTTTGTTTGGTTTTTTGGTAGAGTGGCTAAATGGATGTATACATGTCATTTTTATCCAGTTGTATAACCTTAAAGTTAGGTTTGTACATGAAGTTTGTCTATTCTTTCACAACATGTTTTAAATTTGAAGGTCCTTCTTTCCAGAAGAGGGGAAAGCAATGGGATTGCATGTTGAATCTTGGTTTCTATGCTGTTCATAAAGACACTTTAAATAACAGTAAATGATTGCTTTATGCAACTACTATTTCTACACAAAGTGCATATTCAGGCCTTTAAGGCCATTGTTCAGTTCAGTATTCTCTGGATTACAAAGAATAGCACAGGTGAGAAGGGAACAGATACCATATACAATGGTATGAAGTGGGATTGGTTTAAACCAATTCTTTGTTTTAGCTGACTTCTTAGAAACTGTTTGCTATACTTATATTTCTTTTGAAGTTTATTCATCTGCATGCCATTAAGTTTAGACTTTTCTGTTATGATCACTGGGTTCCCCCCCTACCCCCCAGCTCATCTTCTTCCATTACCTTTTCTTGTGGAATGCCTGCAAACTGGTTTGTAACTTTGTTCTTCTAGCTTTTATAATTTTGTTTAGTACAGTACTGTAGTTAGAGAATCGGAATCTATTTTGTTTTTAAGCAAAACTATGTAAAGGAAGGAATGTCAAGTAAAAGGAAAGAATAACACATCAAAAACAGTAATAACTAGTGATATGGCAAATGGAGCCTATTTTGCTTTAAGAAGAATAATCTCTGTCTATGACTACCAACCTGAGTTTTAACTTGATCCATTCCATTCCTAGCACCTGTAAAGTCAGTTAAACAGTCTATGAATTGTGGAGTAGTATGTGTAGCTCTCAGGAGGAATATCAAAATATTCAACTGTCTTTAATGCTCCAAACCTGTTTTTGTGTTGTATTTCATGAAACTGATATTTAAGCAGGCTGGTATGAGCTAAAATCTGCCACCTGAGTGTAGCTGTATATTTTTGTTGAAGATGATGGCTTTTGTAAAAGGGACATACTGAAACTGCCATTTGTGCTTGTCTTTCAAATCAAATCAGATCTTAATAGGTGTCAAGCGGCTTTCCTTCGCCTTACTCTAGAAAGCATTATATAAACATGAACATTTGGTAATTTTAAATATTCAGAGTTTCATAGCTGATAAAAGAATGAGAAGCCATTTCACCAGACCAGCAAGTAGAACACCATCTTGGAAGGATTGTGGTGGTATGTAAATAATAGAGAATGTAAATAAATAATGAACGGGGACTGGTATAGACATTTGTAAACTATTTTCCCAGCTTTTGTGCGTTCATGAAAATTGAAGAATAGGGTGAAAGAGTAAATACCTGGCTCCTTTATCAGTGACAATCAGTAGCAGAAACAACTTCCTTTGACTGTATATTAATGATGCCTGGGCACACAATGTGGCAAATTGGTAACAGTACCCAAATTGGGATGCATCTATGCCTCATGTATGAAATTGAAGCCTAGCAAACAATAGTCCAGAGAGCCTATGGCTAGTGGGGTGGTATATAAATTGAATAAATAGCATCTAGTGAGTGAAACCTCTTCAAAAATAAACAATTGTGTGGGATTCTTTCTCTTTCTAGCCCTTCTCATGGTTCAACAATAGTTGTTCTGAGCAAGGATAGATTTGCAATGCTAGCTAGGGAACATGCATTCATAAGTTAAGACCTTTTTATTTAATCAATATTTTAATAAGTTTTAATACTGAATTTTATCATATTTTAATTGCAGCCAGAGTTGGTCATTAATTAATTAATGTTATGTTAGATATTTGTATTTTATTTGTGTAAGCCATCCTGAGGCTCTTGCAGAGGATGGCGTACGAATATCCTAAATAAATGAATAAATAAGTTTCAGTTCCATTTCTGGTTAGCCATTTTGTCTGAAACTGAAACTATCTAGCTTAATTTGCTTACAATCCAGGATCCCAGGTCAAGTTTTGATTCTGGTTTCTGGAAATCATATAGTTGGCTGGATTTAGGCAACATGTCTGTCTAGGAACAGGAGCGCTAATCTCTTATCATGTGCAGGAGAAGTGCTGGAAAGACTATGTAAACCCAAGACTTTTTGAATTCATAATGTGGTCTAGGATTCCATTCACAAGTAATGCTGACAAATTATTTATGTCAGCATTTTGTATATGCAACCTCCACTCAGTCTGATTGAAGGTTGTTCCTTGACATCAAAGCCAGATGTTACAAATTAATAATAGCTTAAACCAGCCTTCCCCAACCTTGTGCGTTTCAGCCGTGTTTGGACTGCCACACTCAGATTTCCTAGTCAGTGCCCTAGTCAAGTTGCAGTCCAAAGGCTCTGAAGGTTACCAGGTTGGGGAGGGCTGGCTTAAACAACCTGCAGTTAACCTATAATTAGTTCTTTTAACTGTGGATTTTTGTAATTCATGATTTATCCATATTATCCAGGTTCAGATGTCATGGAACCATTCCAATCAGGTTGTTTCACAAGTGCGTATGCAAACTGGCAAGAGCACACACTATAACAAGTTGTGAGTAATTTATTCCATGCTTTCCTGCCATTCAATGTGAATGGGACCATGATTTATTGATGGCTTCAAGCAACTGAAGTTACTGCTTCCTGACCTTGTTGTACATAGAGCTGTATGGACATTTATAGTTATTTTGGCTAACTGTATTGGGGCAAAAGGTGCTACTCACATCCTGTAGCTTTTCATTTCAACAGAGCATGCATTCAACATGACAGAAAATGTTAAAGCATGTCAATGAATTAATGTATAAAAATGGAATTTGCTTAAGTGAATTTTAACATTTTCTTAATTATCTTGCCCTTTGTTGGGAATGGAACGTATGGTTGTTCTTGGGATGTGTTCCAAGGTAAGGCAGATTTGGACTCATCAGATGAGAAGCAGGAGGGTCCTTGGGAGGAGGCAGTCTCAAACATTGAAATGGGGGAGGTGGAGGGATTTATCTCAAGGCCGCCTTCTGCAGGTGTTCAGGCATATTCTGAAAATAGCCAGGGTCTACAACTCATATCTTGAGACTTTTCATAAAATGTGATGCAATATAGCCAGGAGATCACTAGGAAATCACTAAGATTAACTGGCTGCCCTGTCTTCAAGGCTTCAGATGTTTTGCCTTGAAGGGACTGTTTTTTAGTATTGCCCAGGAGACACTTAAAGAATGTTATTGACATGAACAGTCTACAACTGATGGGTGAGGACATGGGACGGGAGCCAGCCAAGCCTGGTACAACTCTTGATCCCACAACACAGAGCCAGGAGAGAGTGACTAGCCAGCTAGAGAGAAGGGGCTTGCCTACCTCCAAAAGGGCCCTTCCAAAGGGAGGGGCCCAGATGTACTCAGAAGGAGGGTTCTTGGAAGTAGTTGCTATATTGAGATCAATGAACAGCTCTGTGCATGCTCAGACATGTATTCTGGTGATTGTACTTACTGGATATACTTTGGAGAATAAAGAGCTTTTGCAAAGGAAGGGTCTGTTGCCTTGTATGTGTGAAAGGGAGGGGGGAACCTAGCTCCCACACCTTTCATGAATTGAATAAAAATGCTTACATTAAGGTATGATAAATAGCCTGGGGTAGTCAGATGGACTTGGCCAGTATTGAAGCTTTACTTATTACAGCAAATATTTAAAAGGTTTAACAACTATAAGCTTTTAGATGGAATGACATAGGAAATTGAAACGACATATGCATATGCATTTGTCTGCTGGGCATTTCTAATGCTACAAAATCATAATGGCTAGGGAAGATCCAGTTTCCTTCGATAGTCATGACTTTGAAGTTGTAGACCAGGGTAGATTTGATTTAGATCACAAGTCAATAAGACTAGATTTAAATTGTGGTTTTCCACATAATTTGTGTACATGTTTGCCTTACACATAGGCAGAAGAACTTCATTAAAACATTCCCAAACTGGGTCTTTTTTATGGCCTGCTGCCATTATAGGCTTCTTCTCCAGGGAAGGAATAATATAATAAATCTCAGGCTATATGCAAAAAGATCCAAAGACTTGTGGAGTATTCAGCACGAAAGGTTTCCCTGCTTGCCCTGCCCTCCTGGCACTTTTCCTCTCCCAACAGTCATCTTTCATTCATTGAATTTTTTTTTGAAACTTCGCTCTTAAGAGGTAAAGGGTTGATTCTGTGTACATAGAGTTGCAAAGGAAAATTTGGATGGAGGTCTTTTTCACAGCTCTGTATATTATTTTGTATATTTTTGCTGTGAAGAAGAGGAGACACAAATCCACAGCTTTAAGAATTGTAAAACCAATCACCTGTAATATTGTGTAGAAAGAAAAATTGCGCAATAATCTTACAGAAACCTCTGGAAGAGCATGACATTGTGAATGGATTGATTGAATTTATTTACTAAAAATTTAAATATTATATACAGGCTCATGCTATATAATTAAAAAACTAATCTTGTTTCATGATGAATGACTTTTGGACTATAATGGAAAGCCATCCTTAGATAGATTTTAACTCAAAGCATTTATTTATTAAAAATCAAATTTAAAACTCTGATTTAAATTAAAATCCAATTTAAATCAAAACATCATTTTTTAAAATCCTTGATTTTTATCCACCCTGTTGTCAACCTAGTGGTGTGGTGAGACTGACCTATTGAATACTCAAATCTAGCTTCTTCACTCCTGTTTCATCTGTTCATTTCATGGATCGAAATCTGTGGGAATAATTTGCCTTAGAGCAATTTTTAGTTCTCCAGCTGTTTCCATAGTTCTTGCAACACTGCTCTTGTAAAGCTAAGGAAAAGAACTGTAGAAGATTATAGGTGAAAACATTGTGCCTGATGATAGCCATGTTATGGTTGAAGTAATGCTCCTAGCAGCAGTATTCAAGGGTGGCTTTCTTCACATAGTTGACAAGGAGTGCATTTTCAAGGTTACTCTGATATTTTACTTCTTGCTAAGTTTTGTGCAAAACATCATGTGTGCTTTCCAGTGAGGACAACCTCAACTAAAAATTCTGCATGCATCTTTTGTAGCATGCAGCTAGAGCATATTAATTTTAACTAGGGTTAATTTTACAGAGTTCAGTAGAAACTTTAGGGCAGGGGTCCTCAAACTTTTTCAATAGGGGGCTAGTTGAAAGGCGGAGGCTACATGCATGGGCCCGTGGGGGGGGGGGGTCCTGGGTGCACAGGCTGGTGAGGCTTTGTCAGGTGTGTGCAAGGTGGCGTTGGGCACGCGCGGGTGCAGCTTGCTCGCTCCATCTCCCAACGAATCCAAAACGATCTCCGAGCGAGCAAGCCACCAGCTCCCACCCGCAGGCCGGATGAATGGGTATGGCGGGCCGGATCTGTCCCGCGGGCCGTACGTAATTTGAGAACTCACGCTTTAGGGGAACAATTAATTTTCATTCCTCTGGGTAGATTTTGTACTTACTAACACATGTTTTACTTGAAAAATTATTCATAAAGGAAATAACCAGAAAAGGTTCTAATCTGCACTTCAGCATTATTCAGTAATATCCCTTTGTTTTTATTGTTTTTGGCAGAAATATGATTAAACACCATGGTACAAAAAGAGCCTCACTGCAGGAATGAATTTCTAGGAAGTAATAAATAGTTTGAATCATCTCTCTGTATGTGTGTTTTTGCATATTGGTATATAAGCATTTGTATGTGAGATTGCGAGAAAGCTTCTGTGGGATCTGTCCATGGATTTCCTCTTATTCTTAGGACTGTTTTAGAAAGTGAGCCAAGTCAAGAGGAAGTCTACAAAAGCTCATGGATCCCCAGTTGCACAATCAGTAACCTCCTTCTACATTACATGCAGCACAAAGGCTGCAAATAATGTGCATGGAAAGAAGGACACTGCTCGCACAGCAGTTGTGCAGGGATCAATTCCTGGTGAATGCCATGTGAACACTCAGTGCACTCCCCTGTTACTCAGACTGTAAGAAAGCAAGGAATCTGACAAATTCCAGCCCCAAAAAGAAGTTTCTCACACATCCCTATTTATATGCTGCTTTCCCTCACAAGAAGTACTTCCTTTTACCTGTTCTGAATCTCGTACAAGTCAGCTTCATAGGCCTAGAGTTAGGGAATTTTCCAATTGGTTCAACAGTGTTACATCTTATACCATGTCTTGAGGAACTATAGGAATTCTGTGTTACTAACTTAAGAACTTTCGGTGTTATTCCATAGCTTTCGTAAGAACATAATTTGAAATTGCTTTGTAGAGTAACAGAACTTTAACTGGAGGTTGCAATTATTTCAACATCTGTACTATTTAAAAAGATCAAATTCCCTAAGTAGTTACTCTGAAACCATTGTCTTGTCTTATCCTTGAGTATGTGGCTTAGCTTCATGTTATTCAAAAATAACAGTTATTTACAGGCTGTTATTTAAACAGTGATTTATGTTTTGGCCTGGCATATTTTCATAATTTGTTGCACAACCTTCTCTGTGTTGCATAGGTTATGGGGTTAAAAAATGTTCTTCCTTTAGGGAGAATGTTAACTTACACAACGTTTTGGTCCTTCATGTTGCCAATTTTGTGAGAGTGCAATATTTTTTTTTCTACAGTAAGTCCATAGACTACCCATAGTCTTACAAAATAATGGAAAAGAAAAAAAAGTCTGTCTACCAATCTTGAAAGAATCAGGGCCATTTTACTCAATAGTCACATTTATCAGAGAACTACAACAGTGTTTACTGAGCTAGATTTAAAGAGTAATGAATGATTGGCACATGTTCCTTATACTTTTAGTTGCATTTATAGCCACCTTTTCTCAAGTTAACTCACAGGGTATCGGGCTCTCTTCCCTCAAACAATTTTATCCTAATAACCTTGTCCCCAAATGACCCAATGACTTACTTTGCTGAACACACCGAGCCACTACAGCTTTGAAACAATAGCGGCATAGCGAGTTCTGAACCCAGGTTCCTTCCTGTGGGTTGGCTTCACGGTGACCATAAAATCACCCCAAGAAGTCATGGCTTGTTTTAGTATTGACTTAACCCTCTATGGCTTAGCATGTTGTCTGAACCCATATGGCACGCTAAGCCATAGTCAAGTGAAAAGAGCTACTTGCCCGAAGTGGCAGGAAGCCTTGCTCCTCTGCTCAAAGGTATCATTCCCTGCCCCATGATGTTGAGAGAAGGAAATTGTTCTCAAGGAAGTGAACGAGTGCAGCACAGATTGTCCCACTGCCATTGTTTGTGAACAATCCTCCTTTTTTGGCCTTGGCAGAAATGCAGGGCAAAGAAGCCAGACTGACCTACACTGCATTTGAGGAGAGGCAGAGCGCAGTGTAGCTCATCTTCCCTGCCCCATGCTAAGCAGCAGCTGTGCTCTCCTAACATTAGCAGGTGTGCAGGGAGGAGAAGTCAATGACAGCTGCCCAAACTGCTGCTTGGGCACTTTTCAGCAAAAGTTGTTGAGCAGAGTGGAAGCCCCAGGTTGTGTTAAGCCCAAGGTGGCTACATGGCAAAAACATCCAGTTTTATGGCTGATGGTTAGGGATGGGGTAGGATCTACTAACCCTTACATTACTTGTTTAGAAACATTCATGTGCTCAAAATTCCTGTGTTCGTCCCAGACATATCTGTGTTTGTGCTTCTTGAAACAAACATGAATGCTGTGTAACAGCATGAAACAGTTTTAATATCATAATGTAGTTCAGTGCCTGCGGGCGGAGGAGCAATAAAAAGGCACACTGGACGCAGTAATGTTGGAAGCAGCAGATTGCAAAAGCATTACATTGCAAACCCAAACTGCGAAAAGCAAATCGGGGTATAGTTTCGAACTATAGGCTGAGCTTTATGAAGGCAACATAGCATAATGGAAATTTACAGAGTCAGACTTTTCCCTCAGATAGAAATGTGTAGCTTAGGCTGCTCGTATATCCTTGGTACTGATCTCCATGACTGCAATTCGTACTGAATGCTCTTGAATGGGTTAGAATGAATACTCAGCTAATACAAACCTTTTTTCAAAAATCGAGTATAAGAAAGACTGACAAATGATGAGGAAGGATTGTGCTTTGCTTCATAATCTTGAAACAGATGCTGGGAAATGTTGCTTTAGCACAGTGCTACAATTTGCAGCAACAACATAACAGAAACTTATAACATCTATTAAAAATGGTTTGCCTAGTATGAACACAAATACACAGCAACAGCTGTATTATGGTTATATTCGTATGTAAAACAGGGTATAATTCTATTGTTTTTAACTGAGAGCTGATTCTGTATAAAATTGATAGAAAACATGGTAGAAGATGGACAACTACATCTATTCTGACTGGGAGATTTAAAAAAACTTGAGGTTTTTCTTAGTGCAGTTGAACATTCAATTACAAGCTACTCCTTCTGAGATAATAAAACTGTTTTAATCTATATGCAAAGCCTTCAAATTGCATTCCTTTTGTACTTGCCTTTGGGAAGCCATTTCAAGTGAGATACTGCTTATCTCTGCTGCTATAACATGAAGATTTACAATTCTATTTCAAAAAGCCTTTCAGAAGTTTAATAGATGGTAATTTGAGATTGTTTTCTAAGAAATCGCCTCATATCTTCATTATAAAGGCAGAACTATGTCATCTTTTGTTTCTTTCATCAGTTCTACATGCTTAAAGTGCCCTGGACACAGATTGGTTTAATGCCTATTTGCTGATTTCTGAGATGTATTTTGTAATGAAAAAAATCACTGTAAAGAGATTGCTTCAAAACATAAAAATATCAACTGAAGTAGCCATGCTAGTCCATTTGTCAGCTGCAAGAAAAATCCACAAATGCATGAAAACTTTCGGTTCTTTAGAACCTTTTATCTTATTAGGTGGGACAAAAAAAGTGGGGGGGTGGGGGATCGGAAAGAAACCATGTCTAAAGATTTGGTCACATAGTGTGGCTGTGAGATCACAAAACAGAGTCTGAAGATAGAGATTTGTAATCTGAATGAATTAATCAGTACTATGTGTTGCAGGCATCAAATTATACCTAGAAATAATTCAATACAGTGTTGGTACTTTAGTTGAACTGCTATCCTTGTGATAATACTACACTTCACATTCTAGTATGCAGACACCATTTCGAATCACTTGCTAAGCTCTGACACAGTTGGAGTAGGCAAGGGCTGTATATGAATCTCTTTGGGTATGTGTTGCAACAGCCTTGCACATCTCTGTCACTGGTAACTCTCTAAAGCTTACTGATATCCTTACCTTCTGCACTACCTTTGCATACTGCAAAAAAAAGCACACAAGCTCCTGTATGACCACTCTTGTTAAAACTGGTAAATTTCCTCCTGCCAGTTTTGCATATTTTAGTTTGAAGAGGTGGCCTCAACAGGTTATGCCTATGACAGAGTGATCACACTAAATTTTAACTGAGAAATTAAAATTAAAAGTGTGATGTAGTGGTAAAGACTGCTGGACTAAGGACCTGGGAGATCTGGGTTCCAGTCCCCACCCAGTGGAGCCCATTGGGTGACTTTGGCCCTGTCACTGCTTCTCTGCTTAACCTACCTCACAGCATTTTTACAAGGATAAGATGGAGAAGAGGAGAACCTTATCAGCTGCCTTGTAGGAAAAAGGGTGGGATATAATTTAGTGTAACCAACATGAGTTTCTCATCATGTTGAAAACTGTAATTTCATAGGCATATAGCACCTCAGCTCCTGAATTATTAAATGAGCTAGAATGAGATAGGAATCATAGTCAAAACTCAAGATGCTAGCTCTAGCTTCTGGGAAGTCAGTCCATGCTACACAAGGAATCAAATAGTAAGATCCATTGTGAGCTCAATATTTTAAAAGAATATTGATAAAGCACAACCAATATCTTTAGAAACTCTTCAGAACATAGAGCTTTGTTGCAGTACAAAATCCATAGCTTCTCCTTCTCTTTAACCTGAGTGTCCAGGGTGCAAAGCAAGTAACTTTTGAAAAATCGGTGGTGAACCAGTAGAGGAGGCCAAGCCAGTGATTGCCTGAATGCTGCTTGGGTATTTGGTGAAATGGCTGCAGTGGCCCAGTGAGTTCCGTAAGAACAGTAAGGATTTTTTGCCACTTTGCTGAGTTACTTGCTCATCACTGCCCTGCATCCACAATGGGATCAGTTTCCAATGTTCACATACATAACCCATCATGGATATAGGAATCCTTAGGACAAGCTATAGATTGGCAGGGAGGCTGGTTGCCCACAAACCCTGAGGGAAGCAATCCAGGGTCACACAGCAACTCAGTGTGCCCATTTACCCACAATGGGCTGTCATGTTCTCTAAACCCAGCCTTGGTGTGTTTAGGAAGGATTTTCATTATTGGCCAAGATCATATTTATGCTTGCAGAATGAAAGCTGAATTTGATAATAATGCCACGTGACTGAAAACGATCGCGAAGCTTGTTCCTGCCTCACTTTAAAGACAGGAACAGCACACAGGAATAAAAAGTTATTGTTGTTACACACCATCAAGTTGTCTCTGACTTAAGGCAACCCTGTGAACATACGCTTTCTGAAATTTCCTGTGTTTGACAGCGTTGTTCAGGTCTTGTAAATTCAAGGCCGTGGCTTCCTTCAGGGAATAGATCCATCTCATAACTTGTCTCCCTCCTCTTCTTCTCCCTATGACTTTCCTTAGCATTATTAACTTACTCAATGATTCTTGCCTCCTTATAATTTGGCCAAATACAATGATTTCAGTTTTGACATTTTTGCTTCCAGGGCATGTTCTGGCTTCATTTGATCTAGGACTTTGTTTTTCTTTCTGTCAGTTCAGGAAAATCATAAAATTCTCTTCTGCCACTATGTTACAAATGCATTGATTTTCTTCCTGTTAGCTTTTTTCAACTGGCCAACTTTTACATCCGTACATAGTAATTAGGAAAACAATGGTGATGTTAGCCATGGTCTTCAGGGAAACATCCTTACACTCAGTGATCTTTTTAGTTTCTTCATTGCTGCCCTTCCAAGTCTCAGTCATCTTCTAATTCCTTGGGTGAAGTCTCCATTTGAATTGATAACTGAACCAAGATATGTAAAATCTCATAATTTCAGTTCTTCATTGCTGACATGAAAGTTGTATAATTCTTCTACAGCCATGATTTTTCTTTTCTTAATGTTCAGCTGTGGTCCTGCTTTTTCACTTTCATCAGGAGTAATTTCCATTCTCTGATGCTTTTTGGCAGTAATATGGTATCACCTTTGTATCTTAAAATATTGATGTATCTCAGTCTCTCCTCATAGTGTTTCCAAACCCTGGATCATTTTTGTTACCCTTTTCTGGACCCTTTCTAATTTTTCTGCATCTTTCTTAAATCTTGGTGCCTGGAACTGTACACAGTATTTCAGATGGCGTCCAGGTCCCGTTGTAGTTCCAGGCATATAGGAGAACTACTACTACTCCTGATTTGGAAGAAATACTTCTCTTAATGCACCCCAAAATAGCATTGGCAGCTGCATCACATTGTTGGTTCATTTTTTTTAATTTATATCCTGCCTTTTTCCTACAAGGGGCTCAAGGCAGCTTACATCATTCTCCTCCTCCATCTTATCCCCACAACAACAACCCTGTGAGGTAGGTTGGGCTGAGAGTCTGTGACTGGCCCAAAGTCACCCAGTTGGCTCCATGACTGAGAGGAGACTAGAACCCAGATCGCCTGAGTCCCAGTCCCATGCTCTTAACCACTACGCCGCACTGGCTCTGTTGTCCACAATAACTACAAGTTATTTAGCCTGTTGTCCACAATAACTACAAGTTAATGTAGTTTCTTTTTCTTTTTCAGTTCTGTTGAGCCACACATTCCCCATCTTGTATCGATGCATTTGCTTTCTTTTTCCTAGGTGAAGGACTTGACACTTGGCATTGAATCTTATGCTGTTTTTGGCCCAGTGTTCAAGTTCCTCAGGATCACCCTAGATCTTCTTCATTTTATTCCACCCAGTTTTGTATCATATGCAAATTTGGTTATCGTTCCTTGAACTTCCTTATCTAAATCATTAATAAAGATGTGGAAGAGCACTGGGCCCAGGACTGAACACTGCAGCATCCCACTAGTTACCTCCCTCCAGTTTGAGAAGGTGCCATTGATGAGTATTCTTTGTGTCCAATTTAGCAGCCAGTTCAGCAGTCCACATTTCTTCTAATTCACAGTCTGCTGAGTAGAATAATGTGAATCTGTACTTTATGTGGACTTAAAATTCCTCAGGAATGCTATTTAGGTTGTGTTTTGGTACTATATTTCAGTTAGCAGTCTTTTTTCAGTTTGATAGTAACTATTCATGGTCATAGGGACTGCAGGTGGCGCAGTGGTTTAAACCGCTGGGCTGCTGGGCTGGTTGATCGAAAGGTCGCCGGTTCAAATCTGCACAACGGAGTGAGTTCCTGTTGCTCCGTCCCAGCTCCTGCCAACCTTGCAGTTCGAAAGCATGCAAATGCAAATAGATAAAACGGTACCACTTCAGTGGGAAGGTGACAGCGTTCCGTGCACTTCGGTGTTTAGTCATGCCGGCCACATGACCACGGAGACTGTCTGTGGACAAACACTGGCTCCCTCGGCTAGGAAACGGAGACGAGCACCGCCCCCTAGAGTCAGGCATGACTGGACTTAATGTCAAGGGGAAACCTTTACCTTTATTCATGGTCATTACCATAAGGTGCTCCTCATCCAGTTTTGGTAATGACACTATACCTTCTCCACCTTTTACTTCCAGTTATGTAATATAAGTGATTTCTCTGTTGGCCATATGGTGATGCCTATGTGTACAGTCATCTGATCAGGTCTTCATCATGGTCTCTGTGCATCACACACACAGGGGCTTAAGTAACAGCAGAAGGCCTACGTCAGAAGAAACTTCTGCAGCTCAGCATCACAGAGTAGGTGAGGCCACCCATTCCCTCTGGAATCCTGCTGTAAGGGGAGGGGGCCCCACCCAATTCCTCAGCTCTTTTTCAGCTGTACACTGCTTAGGTCAGATTAGCTTCTCGTTCCTTTCTCCTCTTTATCTGCCATAGTAAAAAAACAAACAAGATGTCACTTCTTGTATTCCTTTCTTTCTTTCTCTTTACAATAGCCTGCCAGCCCTTCACTGGACTGTCGCCCCCCCCCCCCCAAAACTACAGAACAGGGCCAGGAAGATGGGCCAGGGATGCTTACATAGAAGTTTTAAATTTATTCTTCTGCACCTGTTGTTGGAGCATAAACTTGAATGATGGTAATATTGATGTGTTTTCCTCAAATTCGGATTGATATGATTTGCTCAGACTTTGCGTTACATCCCTTTTCAGCTTCTGCTACATCTTGCCTCAGTGTTAGAGCCACTCCATTTCTTCTGAGTTTGTCATTTCCAGAGTAAAACATTTTGTGTTTGTCTGATGGAAAATGTCTCATTCCAGTTCACTTTAGTTCACTCACACCAAACACCATGATGTTTAACTGCTCAATATCTCGCCTTACACTTTCCAGTTTGCCTTGATTGAAATTTCTCACATTTCATGTTCCAACTATACGTATTGGGCAATGTCGGACTTACTTTTCACCTCTGTGCAGATCAACCCCTAGACATCCTTTCAGGTTTGATTTAGTTGCATCATTAGTGTACTAAACTCCAGCTATTCATACTGGTACTTTGCTTGTCCCTAGTGGCTGAGTGCCTTCTGACCTGGGAGTCTCATCGTTCTTCATCTTGAATTGTTTCATCATAGGGTTTACAAGGTAAAAATATTCAGAAGTGGTTTCCATTGCCTCCTTCTGCCCAGTATTAGCCAGAGTTAGATTGAGATTCACTGCCAATGTCTGTGAAGATCTACCAGTGTTGCTTTCAACTACACCTGCTGTCCAGTAGCTTCCCTTCAGAAATTTCTCAGCTCACATAACTATTAAAGATATCCATTCTTGTCTGCTGATGTGACTGTTTCTCCTGAAGAGGGTGGATGCAGTTTAGCCTGGTGTTTCAGCTTAGACCATTCCACCTTGGATGACTCTGCTAGGTGAACAAGCTAGTAAGACAGTCTGACCTCCTAGCAGCGTTGCTCTCAGCTTCTCTGAGACTCTCAAACCTCCTCATCACTTTAAGGGTGCATCCAAGAGTGGGAGGAATAAAGAATATTCTAATGAAATATTTGGAAATCACCCTGTTGTAGTAATTAATTTATGAACATACTGAAGATTTTTAATTCTAAAATTTTAACTAATGTGGATAATGGATGTGTGTCTGGATATAACCTACTATGTAACCCTCTGCATGTTTGTTAGTCCCATTGTTTTCAGTGTGACTACTTTAGATAATAAGGCGTAGTCTTGTTTTGCATAGGAGAAAAAAAAATCATTTATCTAACACCAAAAGTATCTAGACAAACCTGCAAAGTATAGTCCACTGAAACATCAAACACATTTAAAATCACCATGTAATTTTCGTAGCATATTCTGGTGTGATACAGCAACTGTTTGGAAATGTATCAAAGTCTTTCATTAGTTCCCAGCTTTTTAATTAGAGGAGCTCAAGAGTAGAAGTTGTTCATTAAGGAAGGGCTGGAGCATATGGTCATGAGGAATGGAGGAAGTGCCAACATTTCTGTGCATATTGTCCTCCGAAGTATCTTCCTACACCATGCTTATGGAGCAGGGATCAGTTTTGTGTGGACAGCTGTATCACATTGAATTAATAAATGTCTGATACAATCTTGGTGTCAGGGGATAGCTGCTTCTTTCACGCTACAGTACTAGTATGTTTTCATCCTGAAAAACTTTAATTTTTCATGACTTGGCTTTTAAACCAAAAACATACTGCTTGAAGTCTGTAGAAATTAAATATAAAATAATTGGACTGGTGGGCAAATGGTCTCTCATTGTCACATGCTTGGCTAAAGAGCATAAACCAGTGGGAGAGACAGAGCTATACAGCTGCCTCCTCTGCCTCTTTTGCAAGGTATGCAGACCCATCACCTCTGGGATTCTAGGGTATACCATTGTAGGGTCTAAGTCAAGCGGTCCCAACAGGTGTGGTTGCACTCAAATGGAGTGATTCTCACATTGCCTGAAGACTTCACTGTATATAACAAAGGGATATTCCGACCTGTGTGCAGCTGGGTCTGTGTGCTAAAATGAATCTAAAAGGCTTGTTTTAGTGAAAAGTAATGTATGGCTTTTTAATATTTTAAATTTTAGCTCTCCATCCAGTTCTAAGAATCTCTCCTCAATTTCTGCTATTGATGCAGTTTTAACACGTAACTTTTTTTTTTCTTTTTTCAAGTTTCCAATTTGCTTTCAAGTTCATTCTTTCCTTCCTTCCTTTGATATTAGCAAGCTTTAACCAGGTTATTTGCAGGGCCCCATTTGGACTAAAAGGTGACTAATAAATTCAGATAAATAGATATGTAGAAAGGGCTATTCTGGCAAACCTGTCTTAGGAGGCTTGGACAAAGCTGCAGAAATCATTCAAGCTAGCCTAGAAGATCTTGCATCCCAGCTGTAAGAAACCCAGAGCAAGGGTTCATCATCAGTCTTAATGCTTGAGAAAGTCTGTATCAATCTAGTTAATTATTCATATATAACCATCTGGTATTTCAGCTAATTGGGTATTTTTATCTTACATTTGATGTAGACCTATTGGAAAACAAAAAGCCTGTGCTTCTCTGTGATACCTTTACTTATTTAACAGCCTTCCTATTTTTGTGATGGATAGAATGGATTCCTGTCTTCAGGGAATAAGAATGATCTGAGCTATACATTTGAGCATTGTGGTACACACAAACCCAATATTTTAAAAATGTCACTTAACGATAATAAATAATGACTCTTTTGGAAAAGGTAGAACTTAGGATTGTTGTGCGCAAGTATGATTGAGCCCAGTAAATGTGACTTTCTCTTACATGTATATATTTGAATATATACATTGTGAATATATTTTCCCAGCATGGTGTGTACAATTGTTTGTAATTGAGGAGAACAGTTTATCCATTGCTATTGCTGGATGTCCTCTCCCATAAACTCACCCCTTGGTGTAGATCTCGTAAAACAAAAACAATTTATGTCCATTTTGCAGGTTCCTCTGTTCCACCACTACGCTATAATCAACTTGGTAGGCTCTTTTTCGCGTGCGTGTGTGTGTGTGGAGGGGTGTTAAAGCAGCAAAATTATTACAAGATACAATTATTATCTCCTTACCTACTTCTCTCTTCCCCTACTTGCACGTTAGGAATCTTTACTAAGGATTGCACAAAGGGTAAATACAGTCCAGGTATACTTCTTTTCCTAATAGAGTAAAAAGCATCCTAAACATATGCGAGATCATTTTGTCTAGGTTCCAGACAGGGTGGAATTTGATCAGTCCTCAACTTGTTTGAGTCAGATCTGAGAGGTGTAAAATTTGCACAAAGGTCTACCAACAATATTGTACTACAGAAGTCCATTCAGAATTAATATGTAATGTAGGAAGCAACCGTTCTAATTGTCATTTTGTGAAATTTCTACCAACCCCTTTCCACTGCAGGATCATAGCAGCTGTCCTTAGCTAGGAACTAACTCACAGCGCTCTAGCCAGACTCATTCTGCTCCAATTAGTTTTTCATTTGTTTTGGAGAACAAGGTACCGCTTGGTGAAATTGTATCACATGTAATACTTTGTATATCTGGCTGAGAGCTTTATTTGCTTGAATTGGATGCCTTCCTACCAAGACCACTTTTACCAGTTTGCTGTGTAAGTGCAAGAAACAGCCTGTTTGTTCAAGCTGCTGCTCCCCTTTATTGAAAAACCATCTCTTGAGACATACGCTTCTGCTTCTCTTAAAGTCTCCATGGACCTGGGCTGCTACTGGCTTGAGTTCTTAAGCATGCTTTATGCTTAATTACACCTAACAGCTCTGCCTTGTTTTTTCTGTTTGGTGAATGGTAAGATTGCTTCTGCATGTGTTAGAGAAGATATGGTGACATATTTTGGTAGCTTATTAAGATCTTGCTTGCTTTTATTTATCAACTTGCATGTTTCAATGAAATTCTATTTTTCGTATGTAGGTCATTCAAAAGAGCTCTGTTACATTCTCAACTTTAAATGGCATCTCATTTTCATGAAATTTGGATAAAAGGTTGACTGAATTCATGCAGATACTGTTTTCTTACATCAAAGCTGGAAAAATGTACAAAATATTGCATAATTGGGCCCCAAATTTTGAGTTTGAAGGTGTCTTTCCATCTCCCAACCAACCATTCTCTTCTATTACCCAAACTCTCTATTCTGAACCCCACTTTTGCAAATTTCAGTTGCTTTCCCTTTTAGGGCCAGTTAAAAGAACCAGAATGAAGCTCCCAATACTGAGATCATCTAACTTGACATTTATAGTCGGGGGAGGACCAACAGAATTCTTTAAAACTTTGTATTATACTAGTCCATGTGCTTGTCTCAGTGAAAGCTATATATAGTCTTTTGCAGCGTAGGAAACAGCCTTATACTGTTTCAGAGTATTGGTCCATCAGTATTGTCTTTACCTACCAGAAGTGATTCTCTGGGAATTCTGACAGGTTTTTCCCCTGGCTTTACCTGGAGATGATTCAGATTGAACCTAAAAACTTCTGTAAGCAAAGTATACCTATTCCACTGAGCTATATATAACATGAACTAATGTAAATAAAGATTAGTAATAATAGCAATCAGTGATTGTTATTTTCATTTCTATAAGGCCAAAGCCCAAGTTCTCTGGGTAGTTTACAACAGAGTATAAAAGCAATGAAATACAATGATAATAATTAATAAGAATTAAAATTAATTTAAAATAGCGTAAAAGTATTAAAGACAAAAATACCCAGCTAAGAATAAAAGAAAGGAACGTGGATAATTGTGTCAGACCCCCGAATGACCGGGGAGTTCTTTAAATGTCTCTGCAAAGAGGGCTATCATAACTTGGTGCTGAAAAGTTGGCAAATTTGACACCAGGTGGAACAGGGAGGTTGTTCCAAAGATGGCGGGCCTGACAGAAAAGGCCCTTCACCTAGATGCCACCCTCCAAGCCTCTTGAAGTGTTGGCACTCGGTGGAAGACCCCAGAGGTTGAACATTTGTTCTGCCCATCCTAGGCTTCAGTATTTGCCCAGGTCAGATGAGGACTATTCAAGAGTAAGGTTCTCCTACAATAAGTTTGAAATTTGCTGTTGTCTCAAGAAAATTGGGACAAATTGGAATATAAGCAAAGACAGTAAGATTACTTGCTCATCAAAAGAAAAGATTGATTCATAAATGCAAAGTGAGTTCATCATTGTCCTTTTGTTTGATGGTACAACATGTGTACCAGAGAAAGGTATTCCATCACTTTCCTCTGTAGAATTGTTCCACTGTTGTAAAATGAAGGGAGTTGTTAAATGTGCGAGATAAACATTGAAAAAGAAGGTCGGCAACCATACTGATGCATCTGGTAAATGAAGGCAGAACTTGCTCCTCAACAGCTGCATGCACTAGAAGAAACATTTGTTTTTAATATTGTGTCTAATTAAGGATAATGTTCTCTTGCTTTAAAGTCTGTCAGATTGAGCCTTCCTCAATGTTTATTGTTTTCATCTTGCCTTCTTTTGCTGTTTTATACAGTACTGCTTGTCTCAAGTCATCCTTCCTTTAGGGATTGTGGTGCACTTGGTTACAAATACATCTTGGATGAGCTTAATGTTCAGCCTGCAAGCTGTAGTTACAAATGAATATGTTGGTAATGTCTCTCAAATAGATCTTATTTTCCAGATGCTGCCTAATTTGTCCTATCAATTTTTGACAATACCACATTTTTTTCATGGGTTCTGGTAATGTTTATTTCTTCACCCATATTTGCATAAGTGTAATTGCAGCTGTAGTTGCCACATATTGCCAAATCAAGACACGCCCCCTCTCCTGTTACATAAATGCTTGGCAAACTTACTAGGCAAGCTCAGGGAAGCAGGAGTGAGTTGGTGGGTGTCTAGCCTCTGTCTCTTTCCCCTGCATTCATACAGTGTCTGTTCGAGCAATATAGAGCAGTATAATGGGCTTGGAGCTCCCTCCTCCCCCCCCGAACACCCGCTGCGCTCCGCGGCTCCGACCATCAGCCGCGCCGCGCTGTCGCCACTGCTGCCGCCAGGCCTGAGGGCACCACCGAGCCGGGCTAGGCCAGCTGACGCCACTCCCGCGGCCACCGCTGGGCCACCCCGGGCACAGAGGACGCCAGGCCCGCCGTCGACAGTGCAGAGGAGGGCGCCGCCATTTTGCTGCTGGGTGGGTTTCCGCGCCCCTCCCTGTTTCCCCCCCCCGCCGGCAACGGTGAGAGCAACGCCGGGGCGCGGCACGCGGGCAGGCGACGGCCAAAGGGTGGTGCCACCGTTTGTGGCCATGTGGGGCTGGGCTGGGGGCGGGGCTAGGTCGGTTGGAAGGGACTTCTAATTTTGTGTTGGGGGGAGGAAATGGGGAGTTTTTGATTGTTTTAAAGTTTTTATTGCATTTCAATCTGTTTTTATGGAGTCGTCCCTGGCCATGTCGACGCTTGAGTTTCCTGGGGATCGTGGGGGCGTCGCCATTGGCGTGGTCATGGGCAATGGGCATTACAGCGGTGGGGGCTTAACGTGTCTGCGTAGAAGAAGGAGGGACAGATGGTTGTCATCTGTCCCCCCTTCTGGTTCTGCCCCTAGCCAGAGGGTGCCAGGTAGTCTTGTCAACCGCCCCTCGGGCTTGACAATGCTGCTGCTCAGTGCCACGTCGGTCCGCAATAAATCTTCCCTCATCCATGACTTGATTGTGGATGAGGGGGCCGACCTGGCTTGCATAACGGAGACCTGGGCGGGAGGGGGGGGATGTTGCCCTCTCTCAAATGTGCCCGCCCGGGTATCTGGTTCAGCACTGTCCACGCCGGGAGGGGAGGGGAGGGGGGGTCGCTTTGGTTTACCAAGCCTCCATCTCCCTCATGGGACTTCCGGTCCCTTCGAGGCCAGGGCTGGAGTGTCTCTATTTGGTGTTGGGCGACCGAGACAGATTGGGGATTCTGTTGGTGTACCGTGCACGCTTCTGCCCAACAGTCTCCCTGCCTGAGCTGATGGAGATCGTCTTGGACCTGGTGTTGACGACCCCCAGGATGTTGGTCCTGGGGGACTTCAATCTCCATGCCGAGACTGGTCTGACCGGGGCGGCTCAGGACATCTTGGCCTCCATGACGGCCATGGGGCTGTCTCAACATGTCACAGGCCTGACCCATGAACGTGGACACACCCTGGACCTGGTCTTCTCGACGGGGCAGGAAGAGGGTGGTCTGAGGGTGAAGAATTTATGCCTGACACCCCTGTCATGGTCAGATCACTTTCTGGTGAGGTTTGTGCTTGAGAGCGGCCTCTCCCTCTGTAAGGGTGCGGACCCGATTGTGTGGGTCCGCCCTCGGAGCCGGATGGATCCGGATGGATTCCTGAAAGCCCTGGGGGAGTTTCCGGCTGACAAGACTGGTGCTCCTGTTGAGGCTCTGGTCGAACTGTGGAACGGGAAGATGACCAGGACTGTTGACATGATCGCTCCTAAGCGTCCTCTCCCGCCGGGCACTCTTCCCCTTGGTATACACCTGAATTCCGGGCGATGAAGCAGGCTGGGAGACGGCTAGAGCGTAGGTGGAGGAAATCACAGGATGAATCTGACCGAACACACCTAAGAGCCCATTATCGGGCCTATGCTGTGGCGGTGAGGGCGGCGAAAAAGAAATTCTTTTCTGTTTCCATTGCCTCCTCAAAATGCCGTCCGGCGGAACTTTTTCGAGTGGTGCATGGCCTGGTTCATCCTGGCCCTAAGAAAGATCTGGTTTCACCCTCAAAGGCCCACTGTGACGACTTTGCCAAGCATTTTAGGGAGAAAATCACTCAGATTCATCACGAGCTAGACTCTACTAGTGACTCAGAGGTACCAATGCCGCCGCCTGGTCCAGAATTAATGGATGGATTTCAGTTATTGCGGCCTGATGATGTGGACAAGGTGCTTGGATGAGTATGTCCCACCACTTGCCTATTGGACCCTTGCCCGTCTTGGTTAATAAATAACGCCAAGCACGGGATTGGGACCTGGATCTTGGAAGTGGTTAATGCTTCTCTGAGGGAGGGTTGGGTACTTGCCCCTTTAAAGGAGGCGGTAGTCTGACCGGTCCTGAAGAAAGCGTCGCTGGATCCAGAGATGGCCACTAATTATAGACCAGTGGCCAACATCCCGTTTCTGGGCAAGGTGTTGGAGCGGGTGGTGGCGGGACAACTCCAAGCACTCTTGGATGAAACTGATTATCTGGACCCATTTCAGTCCGGCTTCAGACCCAGGTACGGTACTGAATCTGCCTTGGTCGCCCTGTACGATGACCTGTGCAGGGAGAATGACAGGGGGAGTGCGTCCCTGTTGGTTCTTCTGGATCTCTCAGCAGCTTTCGATACCATTGACCATGGTATCCTTCTGGATAGGCTAGCAGGATTGGGGGTCGGAGGCACTGCTCTGCAGTGGTTCCGCTCTTATCTCAATGACCGTTTCCAGAAGGTGGTGCTGGGGGACTATGACTCTGTGCCATGGCAGCTATGCCATGGAGTACCACAGGGGTCCATTTTGTCCCCTTTGCTGTTTAACGTCTACATGAAACCACTGGGAGAGGTCGTCAGGAGGGGTGGGCTGCGGAATCATCAGTACGCTGATGATACCCAGCTCTACCTCTCGTTTTCCACTAATCCAGGTGAGGCAGTGGCTGTGCTGAACCGCTGCCTGGCCGAGTTAATGGGCTGGATGAGAGCCAATAAACTGAAGCTCAATCAAGACAAGACGGAGGTCCTGTTGGTCGGCGGATCGGGCTTCGGGGAGGGTGAATTGAACCTAGTCCTGAATGGGGTTGCCCTCCCTCTTAGGGACAAGGTCCGCAGCTTGGGAGTGCTCCTCGACCCAGAGCTTTCACTGGAAGCTCAGGTGACAGCCGTGGCGAGGAACGCTTTCTTTCAGCTTCGGCTGATCCATCAGCTGCGAAGTACGACTGTCTGGCGACAGTGACACACGTGTTGGTGACTTCCCGCCTTGACTTCTGTAACGTGCTCTACGTAGGGCTACCCTTGAAGACGGTCTGGATACTTCAATTGGTTCAAAATAGAGCTGCCAGGCTGCTGACAGGGACGGGGCGTTATGTTCACATGACTCCAGTCCTCCGTCAGCTTCACTGGCTTCCCATTGAAGTCTGGGCCCAATTCAAGGTGTTGGTGATGACCTATAAAGCCCTAAACGGCTTGGGTCTTGGCTACCTGAAGGAGCGCTTACGTCCATATATGCCTGCCCACCCCCTGAGATCAGTGGGAGAGGCCCTTCTCCGGGAACCTTCTGTGAAGGAAATTAGGAGGGTAAGTACCTGGAGGAGGGCTTTCTCTGTGGTGGCGCCCAACCCATGGAATGCGCTCCCCAGAGAGGTCCGCCTGGCACCGTCGTTATTTGTTTTTCGGCGCCAGACGCAGACCTTTTTATTCAAGTGTCATTTTAATTGTTAATGGTATTTATTTTTATTCTTTGGCCAGGGTGACTTATTTTATACTGTTATATGTGTTTTATATTGTTAATTTATGTATTTTTATTTATTTATTTGTAAGCTGCCCCGAGGCTTTTGCGAATGGGGCGGCCTAGAAATTTTCTAAATAAATAAATAAAACAGTAAATGATTTTAACAGTAATGAAAGATCTTGGCGCAAGTAAGCAGATATGCCAAAGAAAACATATATTGTTTTCTTCTTAACCCAACCCAGAGCAACTGGTGTAGACTATTCTTTGAATATAATAGAATATAAGTCTTAGTATATAAAATCAGCAGTGTTGAGGGAGGCTACTCTTTAATGCCCTGCATATGGTGAAAAAGCATCTTCAGAAAAGTGCCCTTTTAACTTTCTCCATTTAATTCAATACTGATAATAACCAAATATTCAGTTTCAGGGCAATGACCTAGACCCTTACTTATGATTTGAGAAGGTCATTGTAAGCTACATGTTTTAAAATGTTGGACTTGGTCATAGAATCATAGAATAGTAGAGCTGGAAGGGGCCAATAAAGCCATTGGGTCCTAGGTTCCTAGCAAGGAAGAAGAAAGGATATTGTATAATAATTTGAGTCTGTGCATTCAGGCTCATGTGGGAGCCACATTTTCTACTCTGGAAGGCAGGGCAGCACTGTTCATAATTTTGAATACATTACATAGGGTACAAGTTTGCGTATTACATACTGCATTAAGAATATGAACTTAGTACATAGTACTAGTCTGAATTCAAGCCTTGCATTAAAGCAGTAGAGTGACCAAGAATTGCATGCAGTTGAATGCATGGAACTCCATGCAGGTAGATTAGAAGCACTTGTCTACCCCTCCCCACCACCCTTTCTCAGTGCAAATTGCTAGGGAAGGGAAGCCTGTGCCAGGATAGAAATATGACACACTTGCATTTATTCACAAGTGCACACATGCAGCAACAAATGGGGCGCTTATTGGAAGAGTGGCAATATACCTAGTGCATTTATGCCTTGTTTCAACAGAGTGAGAAGAAAATATATGTAAAGTGGGGGAAATTGCTCAAACTGTCTATTTCTATTTGAGGCCAAAATTAGAAAAAGATTTTATTTGAAATTATCATTCTGATACAACCAGTATTCACAGCAATGATAGGAAGACCTAATGGAGGCTTAGCTAGCTTTAAGGATTCCAGAGCCACCACAATTTTGTGTAAAAGTAGAAAATAGCAAGGTAAAGCTGCTGGCTGTATGCTGGAAATGATGTATAGTCAAAGCTAATTAGCTATTTGAATTCAAAATAAAAGATATCAGAAGGGGTTTCCAACTGGTATGTAAACCCTTTGGACCCGTCTGTGGATTGGAATGCTTCAGACTGGGCCAAATTTTCTGCCAAAATTCTGGATTTATTAATTTATATGTGCTCTTGTGTATGACTGGCTGGGAGTAACTTGGCAGTGAGGCTTTGCATGTTTCCCTGGTTTCATGGGGGTAAATCCTTTTAATCAGCAGAGGAAGCTACATGCAGTTACTCTTGCCCTTCTGCAGGCATCCAGGGCATTCTTGTCCTTGATAGCCTTCCCTCCCTATGGCTGTGCTGCTGCATCTGGAACAAATTAGATTCTTGACAAAGGTGTCAGCATAATGTCAATGAACATATCAAGTGTATGTGTACGTAGGTGCAGTAATTAACTACATGTATATATTTATCTAAGCTTCTCTGTTACACTGTCCTTCCACTGTTCTGTCATCTCACAGCAGGCTGGTAATACATCTTGGAGGCTTCTAATTTTTGTAGGCTTCTTTACAAAGGTGCTTTATTACTTCCTATTTATTCATGTAAAGAGCAGGCTTAGTTGGGAAGGAACGGTGCTAAATGGACATAATTAGAGTAGGGGTAAAGCTGTAAAGGAAATACTGGGTTAATTATGTCAGCAGTTTCTTTCAAATGCTGGTCCCTTGTCTTCCGTACATGACCACATTTTAGCAACAGTGAGGAAATAACATCAGAAGTACCCCTCCACCCTTCACCACAAATGAAATGCTTGGATGATGTGCTCTTCTCCTCTCACTGAGCTACTATTGCATGCGAATGTTCTCTCTCAATTTGGCAAAGAAAGAGAGCATACTGAAAGAGCCATAGTGCCCCCATATGCTTCTTAGCTACTGAAATAGAAGAGCTTAACTGCTGTAACTATGTTCATTTTTCTGCCAAAAGAGATGGTGGAAGTGCATCAAAGATGGCAGCAGCCAGCAAAGCAAAGTAGAATAATGTGGTTGTTACCATCTGTGTCTTCTTCCTTCTAGAACGGAGTGTCCAGGCTGTCAAAAGCCATTGACATCTACGTTAGTTTGACCAACAGTGGATGGTGCAACTTTATTGTTTGTCTGCCATGATATAAATTAAATATATGCATGTTTGGGAAAGTAATGGGGGACAGCTTCACAGTTGCAGTACAGGAAGTCCCCTACATGTGAACAAGTTCTGTTCCAAGTCTGTGCTCGTAAGTTCAACAGAGTTAGCCTATGTGTATAGTACTGTACTGTAATAGGTTTATAGCAGCACTGGAGAACGTCTGGGTACTTGGCAGTGTGGAAGTATACCCATGTTGTTCTGGGTACATGGCAGTGTGGAAGTATACCCATGTTGTTCATCTGATGGGTTCTTCCTCTTATGGCGTTGCCGTTTGGTTCGTGCAATCTGTGATATGCTTTGCTGGACTTTTCTCTCATTATTACTGTAAAGTACACAAAAGCATGTTTGCATCTTTGAAAATTCGCAACTTGAAGGTTCATATGTAAGGGACTTCCAGTACTGGGACTGTATCTAGTCACCTACATGCAGTTTTTAGTTGCCACAGATATCTACAAAACTATACAGTTACAAGACTGTACTGACACATAAAATGCATTTTGCTAAATCGCTGCAGGAATTTAAATTGTGAGTTTGGAGAACTACTTAAAATCATGAATAAAGCCATGGGGCTGAAGCAGGGATATTAAATGTTTTCTTTCAGATTAAATCTATGATAGAGAACTATTGTAAGTTGCCTTATATGCACTGGAGTTCAGTTGGTGAAACATTTGAAGGTCTCATTGATTTGAAAAATTGAGTATATGCTAAACTTTAAGACTGAGGTTATTAGACCTAAAATTGTTTTATTTTGGTTGCATTGTGCTTATTTGGTTTTTGATTAGCTCTTAATAGACCAAAATGGAAGTGCTTCCTATATACAGAATTGTGAAGAGTTTCACAGTATATAGGGTTTGTACAGCTTGCTTGTTGAAAAGATTATCTTTGCTAGTTCTAGAATGGTATACACCATCTATTTCCATTAGGTTTTTCTGAATATCGAGTCATTTATGCTTGTTATATTAATAAACTGTAGGGAATATTGATGTTTAGTATGCAAAGAAACCATTTATAAAAGAAAATCTATGGATATATAAACTAAAGCTTCTTCCTCTGTTAAACAGTCAGTTCTTCTTCTGATAGCTATGTTTTATTAACTTATTTACATCAGTATGAGACTCTAGTTGTTTGTTATGTGCTATCAAGTTGTCTCTGACTTATGGCAACCTTATGAATGAAAGCTATGTTCTTTATCTTGTCCATGACATGACAGACCCATTCCACTTTCCCACGCTCAAGACTGTGGCTTGCTTTCGGTTCAGTCCATCTCGTATTTTGCCTTCCCTTTTGTTTTCTGCCTTCAACTTTTCCCTAACACGATTGTCTTCTTCAGTGAGTCTTGCCTTTTCATGATGCATCCAAAGTATGACAACCCCAACTTTGTCATTTTTACTTCTATGGAAAGCTCTGCCTTGATTTAATCTAGGACCCACTTTAGAATCTAGTTACTTAACTTTAAAATGGCTCCTAATTTACTTTTTGTATTCTCTTAGTATTGGGACTTATAATAAGGAAAGATGTATTATGAATAAACTCAAATTCAGACTATTTCTTGCACATTCAATCTTCCTAGAAAATTTCATTTTTTTATTAGAACTAATTAGGACAAGTACTGAAAGTTGTAATTTAGATTCCAAAAGAAGTCAAAATTGATCTGACAGTTTGTGAAAATCTGGTATAACTAATTGGTGAATTGAAAATATGGTTGCATGGACTAAAACTCTCAAGACAAGTTTATATTAAAAAGTAAAAGACGACCCAGTATGGTTAGGGAGGCACAAAAAACTGGTTGTCACCTCTTTTGACTTTGATCTGTATTAACAAGTAAAAATGCTGTGGTGCAGCAACTACTTCATATAGCAAGCTAGCTGCACATGCTTTCATTTTATCCGGTAAGATGCAGAAGGGCAGCTCCACATTACTGGAGTATGTCCTCCATGTGTCACTGGGTGTCATGCTATCTCGCCTCGTGTCCTGAGGTCTCACCCTTGCATGGTAACTACTCATGAGCAGTCTCCCCCGCCTCTAAATGGCAGCAGATATCCCATCAGCCCCCATGACTCAGAGTCTTCCCCGGAGTACACCACTCCTGTCTCTCCCCCATTAGCCAGCACAGTCCCCTGGGTGTGCCTCAGCCAGCTACCTTTTTTAGTTTTTTCCTGCCGCTCAGTGATGCAGCAGGCTGCTCACTAGAATAGTACTGTTGCTTTACAAGAGCACTGCAGGAACACTCCCCCCTGCTGCCCTGCTCTGCACCACATGCAAGTGGCCCCACCTCTACCCACTCCTTCACTGCACATTTGTGCACCACTGCACAGATACAGGACCTGCACCACACGCCAGCTGGTGTCAGGCTCAGATGGCAGGGGGAGTTGTTCCTCGCCAGCATCCACTGCCACAGTGTCCATGTCTGCACCTGGCCTGGTAGCTCCAGGTTCTTTTCCAGTAGTATGTTTCCCCTTATCTCACAGATGTGGTGCAGGATAGGTCACAGCTGGCATGGTCTGCTTTATGGTTTCCATGCTTCACCATTGTTTCTTTAGTGTTCCAAACTCAGCAGTACTGGTATGCAACTACCATAAAGTACACTAGAATGGGCAATGGCTGCAGGAGCGACTTCAGCCATGCAGCTGGAATTGAATTCCAAGCATGGTGGTTGATAGAATGCTTGCCAACAGTGGGAGGACTGAGCAAGGAGGGTAGAAACCATGGTAGAGTAGAAACTACTTGATTGCCTGTCAGGCACCTCCAGGCAAAAAGCCATGCACTGAACCCAGCCTATGTCTGATGAGGTGAGATGAGGTGAAGAAGCAGGCTCATCCACCCTCATCACAGGTGTATTCTCCTAGGTTTTCCCTCCTCTTCTGGCTTTCTGAAAGTAAACTGAACTTTACGGGTGGGAGGAATATTAGTTGCTTGACAGTACCTTTGCTAATCTCCTTTTGCAAGCCAAGGAATTCATGCTAAATTTCTAGTATGAGAGGTAATGGGACTGAAACATGTTTGAAAACCTAACTTGGAAATCCATGGTCCACCAGTCACTCCTCGCCCCCCAAATAGTGGTAGGCAAACTATGGCTTCTATAAGAAGGTGCTTATTGGGTCAAAAACACTAGGTTAAACACACATCTCATCTACCTCAGTAGTAGCAGGGGAGCTCTTTACAAGTTGCCACTATTAAAACTGAACAAAAAAATGCAGACTTGCAATGAGTATTCTAGCATAGCTTTCAGTTCAACTTGACATGCAGTGCTAAAAGTCACCGAGATGTGTTCTTGCTCGTTTTGTATATTTTATACATAGCTGTACTGCAACAAGAAATGAGCTCCACATTTTCTTTCTCTGAGTCTGGGAATACTTTCAGTGAGCCACACAGCTGAAGATTGTTCATGTGATACACAGGCAATTCACTTGTTCGGAGTCACTGTTTCTTTCTGGAACATCCACACACAGCTCTGCTGCCAACATGCCTAGGGTGCCCCTGCTCTCATATTCTATTCAGACTGCATTGTCAGGATAGAATTCAGCCTAACAAGGCTGGAGCAATGCTCTGCTTAACTTTACTCTCTAGGACAACATGTTCAAGCTAAAGAGAAGCCTTGGGCTCAACTGCACATTCTTTTGCTTGTTTTAAAGCCAGCATGGAAACCTCACCATCCTCTTCTGAGACAGTACGTTAACTTTCCTTCAACGGTGGTGCTTTGATGGGGAGAGAGAGAGAGAGCGAGCTAGCTCAACATGTAAATAGGCAGTGAATAACCACAATTTAAGCATTCCTTCTGATACTGCATTCACTTTTAAAATAGCTGCTACTAGTGTTATCACAGAAATACAACAAAATCTTGGTTTTTCCAGGCAGATACAGGAATGAGTCTCAAGAAAAGATGGACATAAAATATGTTGATATGTAGCAGCCATAAAATGTGTTCATTATGTAAAAGGATTCAGCTATGGGAGGTTTAGATGAATTAGGTATTATTTATCCACATGCTTTCTGTTGCTTGCTGTTTTGGAGCAATAAATACTTGATATGCTTACATTTTATGTTTTGATTATATGATATAAATAGAACCGCTAAGAAATAGTATGCTTCCACATGGTTTGTTTGGGTTTTTTTGATCTTGCTTTTATGATGGAAGAATAAATGGGCATTGTAAAACAGCCATTCTTATGTGTTATGAATTGTAATACAAATGGTTCTTGTCCCTTTTCATCCTCATTATAGAACCACTTTGTACTTACACAGAGTGATATTTTCCTCCTCAGGGCTTTGAGGTCAGACTTTGCTTTAGCAACAAACTGAAATTCAATCTTGCATGAACATGTTAAAATTTCACAGAGGCAAAACACAGATTTGTCTTACACAAAACCCAAAGGAAGCTCAAATGAGTGGCATAAATATTTTAGTGAAAGGAGAACTTCCATTTCTTATCTTAAGTAAGTTCACATGTCTTACCTATTAGGAGGCATTGATTATTAGATATGCATGCAGGAGCTTGGGTTTAAAAATCAGAAAATAAATGGTCCTCAGTGTTTTAATTTGGTAAAAGCTGCTCTCCTAATCAATTGGACCTGTTAATATTCCTTCAGGCATACCAGTTCTTAAGAACTGAAAAACAAAATTCCTTTCACCACCATTGCTGTTCCAGAAAGACTTAATTTCTTTTGTCTTATGATTAATCTTTCAATGTTTGCAGCAATGTTTGGCTTTACTTTGATCCTTTGTCAGCATGAGTGAATCACAATTTGTTTGCTCAGAGGTTATGAAAGGTCAGTTGCTTGTGGTATTGTTCAGCTTTCAAATCAGCTACCAGTTCTATCAGGAGATGTGAAAGTAAGGGAGGAATGGAAGAGTATTTGCAAATAAGCAGTCCATAGGAATGAAAAGAAAAGAATGACATACTGTACTTGATCTCCTAGTTCTTGCTTCTGGAACAGAGCTGCTTTGTTGGGACAAAGAAAAGAGGAAAGAAAAGCATTTAAATTATTTCCTTTCATTTTTTGTGGAATCTCTCTGTCACTGCTAAACTTCAGAATTCATTGCAAAGCCATTGCCAATTAAAAGATGGATAAGTGGAAAGGAGAACATTTCAGGAGGGATATTTTGAGGGAATTGATCACTCCAAAATCTCTGTAAATTAGCTTAGACTGACATATAGCAACTTCCCAAGGAGTTCAAGTGAAATACTTGGGCTTAATGAGATTTGAATCCAGGCCTCCCCTCATCCAAGTCCAATGCTGTCCTCACAATATCACGGTAATGCTGCTTTCTTGCACTGCCCAAAATACAGTTCAAGTTAGGACAATGCAGAAAGAAGTCACACAAATTATCATTGTTTCTTATTATATTCTATAAAGTGAACAGGGAGCACTGATGGGAGTAGCAAAACCTACTTCTCTTCATCCCATGGGCATTGCCAGGGTCAGTTCAGTGGGTTGAGTGATGGTCTCACGTAGATCTATTCTGTTTTTATCTGCATGAGTGCCAGCTACTGTCCTATGGGAGAGGAATTAATGTACTGCGCTTCGCTGCATTATTCCTCATTGTTGGCCACTGTGGTAGACACAATGCTGCTCTGCATAAACCTTAGTCTGATTCAGCATGACTCTTATGCTGTGAATGTAATGATGTGGGTTAGAGCTAGAGAATTACAATGTATGCACACACATGAAGTATCATAGTTGCTGTGATATCTGGTCATATAAGATAAGTACTGAGTATGCTACCAAGTTTCTCTGCATGCTTGTGCACATGCACACACACATTCTTATATCTTAAAGGTGGCTATTTTGCTACCTGAAGTCATTTCCCATTTGGCACTTCATCTCCTATATATTTAACAGTGGTACATTTGAATTGTTGATGACAGTGGTGATCATGCATGCAACTAATTCATTATTAATATTCCTTTGTGCTCATAATTTCTGTGTAGGTAAATATGTCAGTTACAGTTGGCATTTAGCGTGCAACACTCATAAGTCACCTTGCAAATATTACTGTATTGTAAATGTTTTTATTTCTATTTTGTTGTCTTTGTTGGTCTTTCACAATTGCACTCTCATTGCACTTTCCAGTATGTGTAAACTTATCCAGTCAATTTCTTTGTATGTACATGGAAATTGATAGAGCAAGGGTGCATCTAGGCTACGTTGCACACTGGGGGACCTGGGACCAGTTGCTGAGTTGTCAGTGGAAAAGCAGCAGTAAAGGCAGGAAACTGTCAAGGTAGATGCACCAAAAGGGGGAGGTCCAACATCCTCCAGTGAAGCAGGTGATGCAGTGGAAAATCATAATTAACAGGCTGGTTTTGTCCATTTTGAAGTGGCCTACCCCTGCAGTAAAATATACATTTATTTTAATTGATGCGTTTATTTTCTTTATCTGATTACAGATAGTAAACATAATTAGAAGGAAATAGCATGAATTTTGTTTGGTATGAATTTTGTTTTTATAATCCATGTTCCAGTTTCTTATATCATCTTCAGCATATTATATAACATTTGAAATTTAGCCCCTTTCTCTCTACTTATGCTGGATATTTATTCTTTCCTACAGTGTATAATGAAACAGTCATGCATATAATTCTTCTCCACACACCCCCAACCCATCATGCTGCTTCTGTAAAGCATTTTTCTTTCATTTAGAGTCCTTTCCCCCAGAATTATATAACAAGCGGCTTTTGAAGGGCCATGCATTCCACAAATAGTTGTGTTCATTTATGTATGCACACAAGGATTCTTTATAAAAACTGGCTTAAGGGGGAAAAAAACCCTTTATTCAGAGTAACATTCTCCAATGCATTGAAAACACAGCTCTAATAATTTAGCTATTTAAGGATTAAAACTAAGGCTGTTTACAAATAGTCTTCAGTGACCTGAAAATAGTATTGTTGGCCTTAGATTCACATGCTAATCTTTTTTCCCTTTTGTTTTTGTCCTACTACTGTCTTCGTTCACATAGTTGATATAAGAAGAGTTCTACTTTAGGATTTAGCCCACAGACTAACTGAACAGAAAAGTATGGATGCTTATTTATCATAGAACTGTCATACTATCTTCAGGTCCCTAAAGTTTGCACACACATGTATGGTTTACTTTGTATGCAGTGTTAACAAGGGGACTGGCAGTAAAAAGTTGCAATGTCAAGTGCTGCTGTTCACAATTCCAGCCACTCTGCGCAATTTCCCCTCCCTCCCAGTTTTCTGTCCCCCCCCCCCAACACACACACACAGACCTGGTTCACACAGTCAAAGCAGCCCTCCATGGCTTTTTAAACATTCACATAACCCTGCTGCCCAGATTCATGTGACATGACAAGGCACAGTAATTGATTGCCAGATGTCCCTTGCATATTCAGTATGGTGGAGGCCTGTGCCCTAGAGTCACACAAGTAAATTACCCCAAGGTGACTTACTGTGACATGCCAGTCAGCCTACAACTATGCTGCACAGTTGCAGAGTGCTTTCAGTTCTCACTGGATTGTTTGCCCCCCCCCCCCCCCCCGCTCCTTATGGTCATTTATAAAGGGTGTAGTTTTCTTTTGTACTTCTGCAAACCTTGGTTCTGATTCAGGTGTTGCCAGTTTGGCTACACAAACAACTACATGCAGAGCTGAATGGCTTAATTCTCCTGCTGCTAGTTTAGCTTACACAGTATGATTTATCTGTGTATGCTAGTAGTGGTGAATATGTGGCCCTTCATATACGCTAGTCATACAACTCCCATTGATTGCATTGGTTAGACTGATGAGATTTGTGGGCCCAAACCTCTAGAAGCCACAAATTGTCCACTTTTGATCTATATAGACACCTCAAATTCAAATGAAGGGAGGATTACAGTGGTGTTTTCAACTGCCATGGCGAATGATTGAGCAGACTGCTAAAGCAAAATGTCACTTGGGCAGTGCAACAGCTGTCAAATTTCAGGTATAAGCTTCTTGGATGACCTTAAATGTAAAGATTTTTTACTTTTAAAAAACTACCCAGCTATTCAGAAGGGACAACCTTCAGCACACCACATATTTCAGCCATTGTATGAATATTGCCAGACAGCATACTGATAAATATTTTACAGTACTGGGCAACTGATGATAAAATACAGTGAGGAGGAGTGTATGTAAACAAAACAGTATGTGTTCGTTTGTTCGTTCATTCTGTTAGGTGAGTCTGTGTTTATAACACAGATCTGGACTTATACAACAAGAATTGTAAGTTCTGATATAACAAGCGTGTCTTCCATGGGAATAGAAAAATGGAATCAACCTCAAAGATGGGGAACTCTACATCTGACATTAGCAGGGACTATGATGACTGATTTTGCAGATGAGACAGAAGCCATGGCTTCTCATTCTGTAAAGGATCAATTCTTCCATCTTTAATTTCTTCTGTCTTCTCAGAGGAGAGCAGTATATACTTTAAGTAGTCCTTCTTTCATGAATGTCGAACATAAAATATTTTAAGTATAGAAAATAAAAATTGGGGGACAGTATAGGCCATGCTATAGATTTTATTTCATTCACAAAATATCACTTTGGTAAAACCTATAGAAATGTTTACACAGTCTCTGTTCTAAAAGTATCTTACCACCTCATAATTCTTTTGCTGCTGTTTTTATTTTTAATTACTTAAAATTTCTGACATCAGCCTTCTTTTCAGCAAAGACATTATACTCTTCCTTTTCCATTATTTCTAAAATTATTATTCCAAACATACTTGTAAAGGCTTCCCTTGTTAACTACACTCATGTGAGTATTCAGTTCAAAAGTTTTTAAGCCCCATCAGAATTCTTGATTCTCCTCTTTCTATTTTCTGTTCTATTAAGCAGCTTGAGCTCCAGGAAGAATCACTGGAGATAAAGAAAGCTGACATTTCATTGTACCTAGCATGTCACTAATGTACTTCAGAATTCAGTAGTTGGAAAAAGAAAGCAGGAAGAGACTATTATTTATTCATTAATTCATTTGTTAAATTATTATTTATTTATGCATTTATTTATATCCCACCTGTTTGTTTGTTTTTTAATAATTCAAAGGGGCTTACATCCTCCTCCTGCCCTCAGTCTTACCTACAGCAACAATCCTGTGATGTAGTTTAGGCCGTGAATCTGTGACCGGCCCAAAGCCACCCATTTGGCGCCATAGCTGAGCAGGGACTAGAACTCAGATCACCTTAATCTCAAACCCACCCACTTTACTGCCACAGTGCACTGGCTGGCACTAGTATGTGGGCTTGGCTGATGCTGAAGCCTTTAAGTGCATAACATCCTGTGAACAAGGTAATCCTGGCTACTCTAGAAACACTTGACATTCTCTTTTGGCATTGAGACACATATGAGTATACAATGTTGTCTTCTTTTTTTCAAAAGTACTGCAGCTTGTGGCTTCTGAACCACTAGTTAAATTATTTCATGCAGTGCTGTCACCTTTAAGAAAATGCTGAAGCAATAAGAAACAGAACTGGAGCCATGAAATGTCAGTGCTTGTGTGAGTATGCTTTCACAAAAGCAGGCAACACTACTGAAGAAAACCTTTAAAAACCTGTACATTTGTGTATGTAATGCAGGGGTCCTCAAACTTTTTTGACAGGGGGCCAGTTGAAAGGTGCTGGTGGTGGGCATGGTTTGGAGAGGGAGTGGGGGCGGAGGGCACGCAGCAAGGCAGGGCAGGGGTGGGGCGGGGTGAGGTGAGGTGAGGTGGGGGCAGGTGCACGGCGGCGACTTGCTCACTCGGAGATCATTTACTCTGAGCGAGTCCAAAACCTCTGAGGCGGGCCGAATCCGGCCCATGGGCCATAGTTTGAGGACCCATGATGTAATGTTTCAACTTCAGAGATGAGTTAACAGAGCAGAGGAAAATAAGACTGTTGGAATGAAGAATGAGGGTTTTTCTTAATAGAAGTAAAACTGAAAATGATAGGTTGTTTGAAGTTTGCTATGTATAAGGTTTGTTTAGTCTTCTACTAGTACTTCCAAAAATCATAGATACTCAACTGTTGGTTTCAAGTTTCAAGATTCTGTAAATAGCAAGAAACCTTACAAAACAGGTTTCTTCCTTTTCTAGGATCATATTTACCATACGTGTCTTAGATAACTAGTTTTATTTACATCAGAGACTGAATGCTTTTTGAATGAGTCCTATGTGGATGGAGCATGCCATTTCTCCCTTTCATAGTAGTGCAATAGGTGCACAAGAGCATCTAATAATATGGCAGCATTTCCAACATTTAAGATAACTTGAAATTACAGAAAATAGGAAGGGGATTGTTCTGATTAACAAGGACTCGCTGCTAAAAAGATGCTATAAAATACAGCTGTATGGAAGTACTGTGGGAATTGGGTACTTCAAAATAAGAAAGAAAAATGAATCAGAATAGGTACCAGTGCTTGTTCTCCCAACACCAAAATTTCCACATGGCCTTCTAAGGTGAATTTTGTGGTCTCTGTAGTGGCAAAATAACAGCCAGGAACACGACATCAGGACAACTTTGAAGACATTTGCGTTTAGTCTTCTTCCACTCACATTCTGTACACATCCCTGCCCTGGTTCTGAAGTAGACATGGAGTGGAAATAGGAACCCAAAGCTTGCATATCCAGGGGCTGAGAAGGTATATAAGTGAAATAGATTGTAATGGGCATACAGCTGTGTACTCTGCAACTTTAAATCCAAGTGCCAGTGAGCTTGCATTTTTTTTAAAAAAAATGTTTTCTGCTGAAGAGACATATACCATCCGTGAGCTCAATGTAACTGTTCATTTGCATCAATGATACTGGAGCACACTGAGCTGCTTGTTTTGGCAAATAGTCTGTTTATACAGCAACTGCCCAGAGCTCTTTCAGTCTTGCAGATGTAGGGAGCAGAGTAGGCACTCCGGGACTCGGTCCGAGCAGTACCTAGCACAGGGCAAGGCATTGCTGATGGGCCATGCAGCAATGTTTATGTGGTGCTGCTGTACCTGTGTGTGCTGTGAAAAGCATTTCAGTGCGCCTGTCAAGGTGAGATCATCTAGAAAACATTGCTGCATCTGATTTGGCTGCTTTCTTTAGAACTCCAGTAGTAACTTAGCCTCATTGATAAGACATATTCTTGGAAATAATTTTCCTCCGTCCTCTTGCTGGCTTGGCTGTTTGTTATCCAGTAGTCGTATAAACATCTGCAATTAAGAAGCTTGGAAGTATAGAACCTCCTGTCTGAGTGAGTGTTAATCTTGATTATAAACAGCACATTCTTTTGTAGGAGGTAATCTCAGTGTGTCAGAGAGATGCTTTGGGCAGGCAAATCTTTTGATGTAAATGGTTGTTTTGTTTTTTCAGCTATGCAATGAACTTCATGGAGGTATAAAACATACTGCAGAATCATCATTGGTTTTGGACAAAGAGCAAGTATGGGCAAATACCCTTATCCAGTGTCCTTCTGAAATAAAACTAGCTGTCTTTTTTCCCCCACTGGCACATCATACCGCAACATAAGCAGAAGTAAAAGTGAAAATAGCAGGCTTTCTATTTCTCTGCATCTTGTAGAATGAAAAGCACTGAATTTCTTGTCTTGTCTCATAGAGTTATGCACATGTCTATTAAATTAAATTAAATGGTTGATGCTTCTGTTATCATATGACTCCAGTGCATAGAGGAGAGTAGATAAAATGTTTATTTTACACTTTGGTAACTTCATGTCAGAAGATATGATTTGACTGATTTCCAAACCTGGAGTAGAAGATGCTCATGCTTAAGTACATATGTAAGGCCCTCAGCACTATAAGGACAGTAAAAATAAGTTGTTCCTGAACACAGATACAGTGCTCTGAGAAAATAGTTTTCAAAAAAAGCCAAGCTTTTTTTGTTTATCGATAGAGAATGTGCTCTTGCACCAATCAAAGCTTTTGCTAAAACTAAGTATTTAGTAGAAAATGCTTCAGAAGTAGGATCAAGCACCATTGCTGCTGCCCATATTTCTGTTTAAACAGGATAAAAATTACAAGTCCTAACAGCAGCCCTTCCAAAGGGTCTGTGGGGAACATGCATCACTGTGTACATTTCTTTATCCATGGAAGGGGGACCGATCTACCCCATGTAGAACCGCAGCCTTTATTGGGATCCTTTACCACCAACATAAATAATTCACAGTGCCTTAATTTACCCACAGGGGCTTTCACATCATACCAGTCACTGGCTAACACAGTCTTTGCATAATGTCCAACTTGCTGTGGTTTGTTGTATCATGTGAATACAGATAGCAAGAGTTATTTGAGGATTAAACAACCCAAGACTGGTTTAAGGTTTATTTCAGGTTTGTCGGTCATCAGTTAATTTGTATCGCCTGAATTCACATGGCATAACCAGAGTAAGATGAAACCTATGTTCCCCATGGTCATCCACATGACATGGTAACCCCACTGGGTAACATCGGCCACTTTGGGCTAGTGTGCTGTGCAAAGTAAAGCAAGAGGAAAGTATTGTGTTGCAAATATTTTTTCTTTAAGGTAGAGGCCTCATAGTGCATATTTCTCCCAGCAACACAGTACCTGCATCAAAAATAATCTCTAACCAGCCTCCCTGTCCCCACCACACACACACCCCTGAAATATAGAGGTGCACATACTCTTTATATACTTAAGTGGTTGGGCAAAAGATGAAGAGGTCCAGATTTAGGCATATTCCACAGTAGGTCCCCCTTTTTGGTTTGCATGCATGACTTTTCATACATTTCCTTATTAAATCATTCATTCATTCATTCCATTTATATACCACCTCATTGATTGATTGATTGATTTTATATACCACCCCAATAGCCCAGAGGGCTCTCTGGGTGGTTTACAAACTGTTTCTTAGTCATATATTTCAAGATGGGTTATAACAAAATTAGAACAAACACACATTAAGTGAACAGAAGACCAGTATCCAAACCACAAAGATGCTCGTGGAGGAAACCCACATTCTCTTACAAATGATTAAAACATATTCAGAACTATTATTTAAAAATGCTGCATAGGATCTGATAAAAGAAGGAATGGTGAGGCCATTCAAAGGCCATGAATGTGTGTTTTGCTGGTATTGAAAAGCCATCAAGCCATCTATAACCTGCTTTGCATGTAATGGTGGCAACATGTGGGTTAATTAAACTATGATTTGCCACAATAGATACCAGACACATTCATAGCCATTTTAAATATAAAAACCACAATTGGGCCAAACAAGGATTGCTGTGTGATGTCCAAACCCATGCCATCTATAGGTTAATTATGGATTAAACAACCCACAGTTATCCTATAATTAATAGTTAGGTTAACTTTTGTTTAACTCTTGATTGGCCCATGATGTCTAGGTTCAGATGTCTCATAGCAACCCAATAGGGAGTTGAATATTCAGAAAGACTGAGAAACATGTGTGGCACACATTCCAGCAAATTAACCCAAGATTGGTCACCGCTAATTAACTGACACACCAAAACTGGAAAGGCAGTGACCTTTATTGCCACCTTCTTCACCTTCAGGACACACTGAACATGGTATCCAAAATGCTCTTAAATCAGGCAAGGATGAGTATTTTACATTCACTCTCTCTTTCCCTCTCCGTATAGTTGCAGTTACATTCCCCCCCCCCCCCACACACACACACACAATTGCTGCTTCTGCACTTAAAACAGGTATAGTGCATAGCAGAAAAGCTGTTTATAGCAAAATGTACAAAACCTTTCTGAGCAGATGGGCCTTTAAATAGGAGGAGGCTCTTTTTCCTGTGCTAAATGCTTCTTAAAATTAGTGGGGTGAGAAAGATTCAACTGTGGAAATACTTGAAACTTGATGTAAGAATGCACTTTGTATCTTTCTGTCAAAACTTAATAGGAGGAACACAGTGACTTACACAATTAGAAATGTACAGAGCGTTCTTAAAAATGTTGAACAAATTTTCACTTGTGATTGGAATAAACATCTGTCTAGAATATTAAACCCAGCCAGTGGATTGATGCTTATATACTCCAAAACACAATTGTCCAGGGTCTTCAGAGGATCTTAAACTTTTTTTTAAATATTAGAAATGGCAGAACGCTTTGACATGATTTGGATGTTCTGATGTATGTTTTCATTTGCTCTTCTGTTCCTGGTCTTTTAGCCATATATTCTACCATGCTTTTTATGTTCTAAAACTATTATGATAGATATGTAGCAACTATTTTCCAAGCTTGATCTCCAGTACATTTGGTCCCTCTGATTAATCTTAACACGCCCAAAGTGAATTGGAATTCCAATTTCTGTGAGGCAATGCAGAAGAATTGGTTGCATTTCAGTCTATGATTCACTGTACTTTAATATTTTTTTATTTACTACAGGCACGCTCTGCTATTGCTCCCTCCTGGTGGCATGGTAGTTGAATACACCTAGCTCTAACTCTAAGGATAAGACTGGAAACAACATTTGGAAGCTCCTTGAACCACCACAAAGGAAATTGTCCCAGATGAACCAGGGAACAGAACTAGTGAATAATTATGGTTGGAATAATAAAAACAAATAATACTGATGCAAATATAATGTGCTATTTTCAAATTACCAGAAGGCAGTGACTAACTGAAATACAATTCAAATGGGTGAGATTAAGCCCTCCAAATAGCATATAAGAACAATAGCTTTCCAGATGCTGACTGAGCTAGATCACTTCAGATACTCAGCAGTGTATTCTGTGATTTAAGTTTTTTTCCCCCTGAGGCCTGAAAACTGTGATGCACTGCTGAAGCTTACATCTAAATTGGCTCCTGACATCACCCTAAAATGGGTCCCAGGCACTGCCCAGCAGCTACATATTGAGTGCTTGAGATTTTGGACTGGCTTTCATAATTTTTTAGGTATTGATCCCTCATACACAATACTTAAATACAATTCTACATATTCTAAGTAATTATTAGAATGTGGATATTAGAACTGGATACATTTATATCCTTGCAGTATTTTTAAGGAGGCTTGACTATCCTTTGTAGTCTGTTGCTTTGATTTTTTGGCTTCTTTCACATTATGAAGAGTCACAGCTTCAGACAAGATTGTTGCTGATTGTGGAGGATCAATTATTAAGATCAATTTAACCTACTGGAAGTTTCTGGCTCATATGTATGTGTGTGCTGCATGTACCTGATTGGTAAGCTTTGTTACATATTGATATGGGTATAATCTCCATTCAGGTGGAGCACCATAACTGGGCTAACCTAAACAAGTGTGTGCTATAACAGGAATATAACTCTGGGAGATATTGTGTACTTATTCTTTTCTAACATCTATCCACTCCTGTTAGGGGTATAGTCAGGTCTTTTTTTTGTTATAGAATGCACCGGAACAGTGTTCCGGCACCTTCTTTTGACGGATTTTTCCAAGTGATTTTGAATCGTCCTGTCGGGAGTAGCAGGTCGGCGGCAAAAATCATTAAAATAGTGCATGCAGGCTGCTTGTGTGTCCGCGCTGATTGTGAGGGCGCTGCTCAACTTGGGATTGGTTGTGTGGTCACGCACTGAGTTCTTACTGTCGGCGGCGATCATTATGTTTATGTGTGTGTAGAGTGACTGGCTACGTGCAAAAGGTAAATAAGTTCTTTATTTCAAAAAAAAGTTGGTGAATTAAAAATCTTTTTTACTGTAAAAGTGTGTCCCCAAGACGTGAGTTCCAGCACCTTTTTATTTTTTCCAAAAAAGCACTTTTTTCCCAAAAAAAAAAGGGTTTCATAAAGGAAACATAAACGAAAACAAAGCAAAAGCAGAGGAAAGATGGCAAATGTTCAAACCATAGTCTGCTTCTGTTTACACATACTTAAGAAATAATGTGGCAGGAAACTACTTATATTCAAATTATGCTCTTTCAGGTGCAGAGATGGGTTTGAACTACACTTACGACTCTCTTTAGGACTGCTGGGATAGTGGATTGCATGCAGCAATAACTCGAAGTACAGCATTTTGAACAGTGCCTTGTCATTATAGGTGAACCCTGCACTATGGTTTAACTGGGGTTATTACCACAAACAACCCAGGAAGAGAATCTAAGGCTTCTTGTTAGGCTGTGAACTCAGTTGTTCAAGGTTAACCCATAGTTAAGCCATAATGTAATGTTAACACATACCAGCAATGCATTCTCAACCCGTTCTCTGGGTTTTCATGTGCAAAGCAGGTTGATCAATGGTTGATCTCCCATTTTGAAAGTATATTACTCAGAACCATTTCAGTTTTTAGGTTCCTTGGAAGGTAGAAAACAAAGTAGAGATAAACAAACATGGATATTGTTTTGGTGTAGTGAGCCAGTGTGGTGTAGTGTTTAAGAATGTGGAACTGGGACTCAGGAGATCTGCGTTATAGTCCCCACCCATCCATGGGGCTAACTGTATGCCTTTGGACCAGTCACAGACTCGCACCCCAAACTACCTCACAAGGTGGGATATAAATATAAACAGACAAATAAATTGGATGATGCACCTCCTAAAAAATATGTCCAAGGATAAAGTTCCAGCTTGAAGTGGTATAAAATCATCTTTCTCCCGTGTAAAGATAATCTGTTTTATTGTACTTATGTGCTGGTTTCAGCATTTATAAGCTATCCAGAGAACCCTTGGGTTATGGAGCAACATAGAAACAGAATGAAATAATAAATAAATAAAGATAGATCCTGCTGTAAAATACTTTTATTAGGCCAGCTAAAGTCCATACAAGTGTGCACAGGCTTTCAAGTTTTCCAGGACATGTCATTGGCGTCTGTAAATCATGTGCACCACTATCTCTGGGTGAAGTCAGCTTTATTTTTCTGCAGCAATGACTCTTTATTCTTAAAGCATCTGAGTCATAAAATCAGCTCACAAGCAATTTCTGGTCTAGTTACTTTGATTCCTAGGGTAATGTAAAGAAAAGTTGTTAGAATGGAGAGGAACTGCTGAGTGTTTAAAGAAAAATGTATGTGGGCAGGAAGAGACAGGAAGTGTGTTACTAGAAGCCGGTTGTGATTATAGGTACTGTCCAATAAGTTCCTGCAACAGTCATACCATTAAAATAGCAAAGATGATTACTCTAAGCAGAAAGGAATGTAGTGTTTGGTCAGCTACAATAATCTGCTGGTAAAACTGGTTTTTTCAGTTACAGGGGCTCAGCGTGTCTGCTTTTATTCACACGGATTATTGGGCTGCAATAATAGAAGGGCTGAAAGGGACCAATAAGGTAATCAGAACCAAGCCCCTGCATAATACAGAACTCCAAATTAAAGCATCCCCTAGCAGATGGCTGTCCAGTAGCAGCTCGAATGCCTCCAGTGTGGGAGAGTTCATAGTATTTAACATTGTCCAGTTTATATTCAAAGCACATACCTGAGTTATCCTTGTAACAGCCCTGCAAGGTAAGCTGGTATTGTTAGCCCTATAATACAAAAGAGGGACTGCAATTGAAAGAATTGCTGGCTGCACACAATGGGGTTTGTAGTCCAATGCATTTGAAGGGCGAGTGACCAAGACTGCACTATGGTATATACTTATGAAGTTGTCTTGATTAAAAAAAAATCTAAACTTAACCTTGCTATTTGAAAGGGAATTGTGGCATAATCTGTAATGCCCCTATCATATCTTACAATATGTAAGATTTGAGGGATGTTTTAATCAAGTGTTAAGATCTGTAGAATATTTCATCAAGGGCATAATTTCATCAAATTATGTCTTTATTTACCACATTCCTCTGTCTTTAAAGAATTCCTGAAAAAATAGCCCAGAGACAGAGAGATTCCTTAGAAATAACCTACAATAATTGTTTTCTTCCTGAGATAGCCAGGTCTGTGTATTTTATTCTTTGATAATTTAATTGGCATAAAAGGATTTAGTTCAGTGTTTCTCCAGCATCTAAGAAGCCTGCCTCACAACCACAGTTCTGAATGACTGAAAGCCAGAAACTCAAAGCAGTGACATATATATGACCATGCAGTCTGCTACATCCTAATGTTAGGGTGAATGAATGTTCTACTCATACCCTAATGCAGAGTAGGCATAAAACAACCAGCAGAGCCAAGGCTAGAGGAGTTAATAATTAAAATTCAGCAAGACCCTTCTCTGAGTAAGAACATTGGCTCAAGGGGGTCTCCAGTTGTTCAAATTTTGTGGTACTTTTAGCATCTTTTTGCACTGGGATTTCTCTTGCTGCACATAGTGACTGCATGGCATAACTTACTGTGGGTTGTTCTCACCCACAGTCAGTCATCAGGTCATGCAGACCAGAACTGCTTCCTCCATGATGGGTTGTTTATGTGCATCAAGCCAGCCTGGTAACCTCTGGCTTGTTGTAAGGTTGGACCCACAATGGGTTGCCATGTCATCCAAACCCAGGCAACAGACCCCATCATGGGTCCAACACCTTGCTGTTCTTGTCAAGCTTCCCCAAGGTATAGTGTAGATTATGAAGACTTGAATTCATTTGGAATGAATATTTTTTAATACTACAAAAGTAGTATTTAATACTACTATGGAGGCATAATACCAGATCTCATACAAGTATCTTATACAAGTATCTTACATCTTAAACCATACATGGGTTAAGACCATGAAACCCATAGCCATTTACAAAAGTATTTTCTCCTCTCAAATGTCAGAGGTGAACATACCCACAATTTGTTTCCAGTTGTACTGTAACAACTTTAATGGTATGTGAGTTTCAAATTGAAAAGAAATTGGATCTGTAGAGAAGGAAAGGCTGAATAGTGTTCCCCTTGAATATTTGTGGGTATCTAGTCTATATTGTATCAGAAGCATGTTCAGTTTAGTCTATTCCCAAAGTAATTCCATGAGTCCAAAAGTTCCTAGCAGTTAACTTTTTCCAGATACACCACAGCAAGCTTGCCCCTTATGTTTCTCTATTTGTTCACTTCTGAAAACATTGTGCTGTTTGGTCAAAGTAGAAGGAAATACAATGAGCAATAAAATAGCTTCCTGAAAACTATCTGGAACTGTACTGTGTTACTTGCCTAAACACTGTTTTCCTATTTGGAAGCAAGTAAGATCTTTTTAAACACATAAACAGGTGTTCTGTTTGGTTTTGGGAGATACACAGAAGTGCTCCCCTAAGGCTTCAGTCAACAGCATGTGGGTGGACATCCACCCTGCAGCCTCCTTGTTTTCCAAGAATCCTTCAACGTTCCAGCACAGCCCTTGGAGTCACAGGGCACTGCAGACAGAAGGGAAAACCATTCCACTACCAGTATCTGCTCTGCTGGCAAACCAAGTTGGATGCAAGAGAGTTTTAAGCAGGTAACCAGTCAGTAATATGTGATCCTTTTAGACTGGAATAGGAAACCTTGTGTCCTCCAGATTTTTGCATTGCAAATCCTACAAGCCAGTGGCAAAGGATTATGAGAGTTGTAGTTCAAATGGATGGAGAGCACCAGGTTGCTTACTGTGCTTCCCAACAGTATGGAATTCTGGCAACAAATCCCTGAAGTGCTATGCCAGAAGATGGATATCCATTCCCACTTCACTAAGCTAATAGCAGAACAACCATCATTTTTCACCTATCTTATAATCACACTGTTAAAAAAATGTAATTCCCGCAGGTGTACAACAAATGTGGATTCCTATCTATATATCCCTAGCATGACTTCATGTTGTATGAGTACACTCTATAGACCATGTCTTTAGACAAACTTCCTTTCTTACAAGGTTCTTAATTAAGTTAGCTTGAGAAAAATTGTCTTGGCCGCACAAAGGCAGGAAAAGGTGGGATTTTATTGATTTGTTTTACTTAGTTTAAAGGCATTGTAGAAAGACTGCACCAGTTAGGAGAAGATAATATGCCCAGTAGCTGTACCTCTTGTATGGATTATGCTGAGCCTCAGCCATAATGATTGTGAGAAACATAAGCCTCTGCAGAATATTCATGTATGTATTGTTGATCATGTTGACCTGTGCAGATTAAATTGTATGGCAGTTTTTATTCTTAATGGAAGATTGTTTCAGTGCATTGTTGTCTTATGCAGAGAACTATAGATTTACTATATTTATTTATTATATTTATATCCCACATTTTTTCCTTCCAAGGAACTCAAGGCAGCTTACATAGAAGAATTTTTCTTCCTGTGGTAAAATCTGGACAGCAAGTGATTTTTGACTGTTCATTGCATTTGAAAATTCCCAAGCTTCAGAGAGCCAGTAAAATCCAAACATCTTTCAGAGGTGCCTCTTCCTCATGTAGATGTAGAGTGGGGAAAGTGTGACCTCCATATGTTAAGTGTACTGCCACTCCCATCAGCCCTAGCCAGCACAGCCAATAGTGATGGATGTTAGGAGTATCAGCCCGCCAACATCTGGGGTGACAGGTGTTCCCCATCTCTCACACAGATGGTTACTCTGAGAAGGCAGTGAGACACAGAGCAAGGAATGCGTGGTTTCATTGAGAAAGACCAGCCCAAAAGGCTAGAGATAATTTGAAATGATGATGGAGCAGCACTGCCATGAGGTACTTCTAATTAATTCCTATTGTTAGGGGAAGGGGAACAGGTAATCTCTCACTCTCTTTCTTTGGAGTTACAATGAAGCTGTTATAAACTGTTCCCAACCCTGTTTTTTTTATTTTGGTAACACTAAATGTATGGCAAGGGGCATTTGCAGGAACAAGTTGTAGGGGCTTTCACAGGAAGTTGCCACTGGCCAGGTCAAAGTAGTTTCCCACCTTGCCCGGTATTGTCGTTTCTGAGCAGGAGCGGTTCTCCAGAGTGTCAGGCAGAGATCTTTCTTCTCAGCTGCTGTTTTTAAATAGATGCATTTGGAATTGAACCCACAGGTCAGTCATGCATACTGCCACTAAACAGTGGCATCTAAACATGCCCCTCGTTGCCATTTTAACCTACTCCTTCCACCTAGAATCTGAATACTGGAAATAAAGCCCAAAGGGAGGAAAACCATCCAGGAGTGTTTGCAGGAAAGAATCAGCACACACACCCTTCCATTGTCTATTGCCACCCCTTCCCCTTTCCAATCCTAATACATCTAACAAATAAATAAATTCCTTATAAAGCCTTCCCTACCTATGGACTCACTGGAGATTAGCTAACACTTGAAGCTCCACTTATGAGTTCTATAATGTAAGTGGTAGTTTCTACCCTGGGTTTCTCTTAACCTTAATTTACAGGACCTGTTTTAAAAATCACTTCAGCAATAACTGTAAATTTTCGTATAAGCCTTCTGTTAATAGGAAAATGATCGTGAGAGTAATCTGCAAAAACATAGTGATACAGAACATGTCAGCATGCTGAGTAGGCATGTGAAATTTCTGGACATTTTCCCTATTGTTGATGATTTGACTGATCATTTGTTTCCTCATATGTTTCAAGGGGGAAAAAAGTGGGAAGATTTTTTTTTTAAATAATGCCTTTTTAGTGCTCGATACAGATCTAAAGTCACTTGGTTGTTTTAGGACAGCGTTCTCCAGCCTGTTGCTCTCCAGTTATTTTGGATTTCAGTTTCTGGCAACCTCAGGTCAAGAATTCTGTGCATTGCAGTCCAACACATTTGGAAGGCACCAGGTTGGAGAGAGATGTTTAAGAGGAGCATAAATGGGAAACTTGAGTGTGACTTGGAACATCCCTAAATGTATGTCTGCAGATGATACTTTAGATGGATCATTTTAATATAGAAAGAAATAGCTCTGCGGGGGAATCTGCAGAGATTATTGACAAATGTTTCCCCCACGGCTTCATTATTCCAGGATGTTTTGCATCTCTGTTCTTCTTATAGAAGTGTTCTTATTGCATAGTTTTTAGAAACTGGGAGTAGTAAATATTGGATATCAATAAATCAACACAATATCTATTTATTGTCTTAATTCTATAAAAGATTTCATAATGCAAAGCTTCTCAATTTCTGGGAGAGAAACAGGAGGGAAATGGAAAAAGATACTGATTTTTTTCTTCTGAAATCCTTTAGTTTTTTAGCATGGCAGTATTATGAGATGGTGGAAACAGTCTTAAATCAAACTTGCAAAATCTTTTGTGTAAGTTCACTACTTATCTTTGGGTTGTTCTAAAATATGTTTAGATTATTCCTCTTGCTAACTAGATTCCTCCAGGCCAATTTTCAGACTGATATAAATCTTTATTTTTTTTCTTTTTCTTTTTTGGGGTGTACAGACTTTTCAGCAGTTACCATTATAACCGAGGGGAAGGGGGAGAGTAATCCCTGAACTACATACAGCTGCTCTTTCAGTTCTATAAGACACTTTTGGTACACTGTTACAACTCAAGTAAAAATAGTTATCAGAAAACTTAAGGCACTTTACCACTAGAAAACTGTTGATTTTAGTTTGCTGAAGCTTTGTTATAATTTACCCTTATGCAGAAAGAATGTGTCCATATATATTAAAGTATACATTTTGGATTGTTCAGGTAATTAGTAATACATTGGTTGCTAATTGTTTTCATATGAAACAGACTTGAGTATCCCAAATGATTCAGTAAGTTAATTCTAAACATAGGCAAAAAGGGTGCTGCTACAGTGTAATTATGATTCATGTTTGTGCATCCAGTAGCCTATTTATTTATGTGGTGCTTTCAAAGATTATAGTTGACTCACATCACGTGCAAAATGTAGATTTGTTTTTTACATCCTCGGGCTTAGTATGAATATGTAGTGTGAATAATGCTAGCAGATACAGCTTCACAGTTGGAACTTCACTGAGCAGCGGCTGTATATGTTGATGGGGTAGTATATCCTTTTGGAAAAGTTATACACCCTGGAGGTACTTCTGGATCCAGCATCATTAGTTGCCAGGTAGCAGCTATGGCAAAAGGAGTGTGTAACTGATACTCATTATGCTTCTCCTAGGAACCTTGCTGCTATTGATGTATTTGTAACTATGAGCATCAACTAATTGTGCACATTAAACTACTCTCATTTGACTTTTCACCTTAAAAGTATTTTTATTACATCTCTATTTGTGCTTTGTCAATAAAAAAGGACAGACATCCCCCATCAAAGGCAAGTACAAATAAATCTCCCCTTCCTGGGACCATTACTGCTAATGTGGCAGCAGATAGGAATAGCACCCCAGTGTTGGAGTTGCAGTGTTACTTAGGGTTTGAGTTATGCAAAGAGATGCTCCTACACATAACATAGACCCCCCCATATACGCGCATGTGCGCACGTGCACACGCACATCTCATTCTCTCTCTTTGACCTTGTTTGCATGACACAACAGCCCTTGGGTTATCCTACTTTGTACAGTAGTGGTCTGTCCCAGCTGCCATTATGAATATGCAACCCCAGCTAGGTTTATTGGTAATTATCATTTTGTACTGGTGGTGGGAGGATTATTTTAGGACTGAGCAACCCTTTCCTAACCCTACTGTGGACTGTTGTTTTACCCTCAATTAACCCCTGCCATTTTCCAATAACAGTTGGGAACTGTGTAATGGCAGATGGCATCTGCCACAATCCCTCAATAGCCATGATAGCCATGATAGGCTATCATTTCTCCTCCACCCCCTTCTCTCTCACACACACAGGGGGCAGGGGGAGAGACTTGCTATCTTACATGGGGATTGCTAATCCCCTTCTTCCAAGCAAATAACCAAGTGTACCTTATAGTATATTAATCCTCTAAATAACTGCTTAGCCAAATAAGGTCCTCAGAAATAAGTATTTTTTCAAATCCAAGTTTTGTTTTCCTGTTGCTTGAATGATGGTAGAACATATTGTGAAAGCGGAGGAGTGTCTAAAGTCTGCTTCCTCCTCCCTGATCTCAGTTGCCACCCTTTCCCCTAGAAAGCTTTGCCTTTTACATTATTTCTTGATTATAGTCTGACAGTTCGTATGGTGGCAAGTCTTTACAGGGTATCGACTTTGTTTCATTTGGAATGTTTGCCTTTTTCTTTTAGAGAGAGAGAGAGAGAAAGAATCCTCATAAAGTCTGATGATGTCATGTTGCTGTTTTTTATACTCCTGTAAGGAGGAGGCCTAATATGTTCCCTGTTTGGGGAGGAGCTGTTGAGTAATTAAATGATTCACTGGTTTCTCTATTAAGCTGCCTTCCTTGAAACTTGGTTGTACATCATTCAGGACGGGTTTGTGGATTAGCTTTCGGCTAAGCTACAACAGCAGGCATGTGGCTGCTTTGTTCAGATCATGCACTGGGAACAGCTATTGCGCCTCAGAAAAGTCAAGGTAGGCTAGAAAAAGAAGAATGCTTTCTTTCCTGTACAAAGCAAGCCTGGAAGATTTAATTTTCATTAAAAATCTGAGTATTTAAAGTAATTCACTGTTTGAGAAGAGACTGTATGTTAAGTTAAAAAGCTAATTTAATTTTCTTGTACATTTTTCTGTAAATACTTCCTGTGTAGGCTTCAGCACATGTCAGTATAATTTTGTTTAGGCAAGTTTCAACTAAGAACAATTGCCTGGAAACTTCTGATAATGCCTTGACTTTTATACCTCACCTTGTTGAATAAGCCTGCCTTCTTCTCTCTACTTAGCCATTTGCACCAATATGCTCCTGTTTGTGCTGAATGAGTCAGTGAAGGGGTGGAATGGAAGCTCCTCTCTGGATATAGATCGTGGCTGTTTCAGATCTGGGAATGCTAGTGATAAGTGCTGTTATTAGGTCATGTGGAAGGAACATGGGAGTTGCAGTTGTACAGTTTATGAAGGATTAGGGTACTGTATATAGTTATTAGGTTTATTTGATACACAAACGAGTTATTCTGTTGCCTATTTTATTTGGAATACATTTTTTGTGAGTATTTTTTTGCTCTCTCTGTCCCATAAAGTAATGTGTATGACAGTGGTAGATAAATTTCCTCTGTACTTTTCTACTGTTCACTTTATTTACGCTAGCGCTGCTGGCTGACAACTCTTCTCTCTGTTTTTCCAAGTATTCAGAAAATGAAAAGGCATATAGATATTATTCTCATTATTGTAAAGACTGAGATTCCACCTGAACATTGAACAATAACATCTAAAGAAAGCAGATCCAATTACTTATCATAACATTACAAATTTATTAAGTAGATTGTTTCACTTTCAAGAGGATGTATTTTAGATGAGCTTTGCCGTTATCAAAGCAATCTTTAATGTCATTTTTTTATTCCTTCTCCAGATCGAGCGGTTAGATGTAAGCAGCCTAGCACAAACGTCTAGCGCAGTGGCCTCAAGCATAGACTGCAGCATCAATGCAGACTCTGTTGATGGAACACCAGATCCTCAGCGTACGAAAGTGGCCATCACCCACCTGCAGCAGAAAATACTGAAGCTGACAGAGCAAATCAAAATAGAACAAACAGCTCGGGATGACAATGTGGCAGAATATCTGAAATTAGCCAATAATGCTGACAAGCAACAGAGTGCCCGCATCAAACAGGTCTTTGAAAAGAAGAACCAGAAGTCTGCCCAGACAATCCTCCAGTTGCAGAAGAAGCTAGAGCACTACCATCGGAAGCTACGAGAGATTGAACAGAATGGCATCCCTCGACAGCCCAAAGATGTCTTGAGGGATATGCACCAGGGGCTAAAAGATGTGGGAGCAAGGGTCACTGGATTCAGTGAAGGAGTTGTAGATAGTGTTAAAGGTGGACTTTCCAGTTTCTCCCAAGCAACCCATTCAGCAGCAGGTGCTGTCGTCTCCAAACCCCGGGAGTTTGCCTCGCTCATTAGGAACAAGTTTGGGAGTGCAGACAATATTGCTAATCTGAAGGATGCTTTGGAAGAAGGTCAAGAAGATGGGAGTGGGGGAAAGACTTTAGGCATTCATAACTTTCAGTCAAGTCCAAAATATGGCAGTGAGGAAGATTGTTCCAGTGCCACATCAGGCTCTGTGGGGGCCAATAGTACCACAGGGGTCCCTGTGGGAGCGTCAAGCTCCAAAACAAACACTCTGGATATGCCAAGCTCAGGTTTTGATACAATACTGCATGAGATTCAAGAGATCAGAGAGATGCAAGCACGACTGGAGGAATCCTTTGAGACCCTCAAGGTTCACTATCAGAGGGATTATTCCTTGATAATGCAGGCTCTGCAGGAAGAAAGATACCGGTGAGCATTTAGAAGTCCAACATTTCACTGATACTACTAACATTAAGGCACATCCAGAATAATCTGGATACATAATTCACCCATTAACAATCCTATCTTTCTTTTACAAATCATCATTTGGCTGATATGTTCCTACCCACCCCTTTCTTACATGCTTAAGTTTATTTTCACCCCTAGTCTTCTTGCTACATATCATGACACATCAGTTCTGAATCCCTGTCCTAATTTTTGAACTTTTTGTAAGGCTGTGCTACAGTTTCCCATCCCATTCCATAGATCCAGACTTGCTGAATATGGAATTTTTATGCACAGCCTTTTCTGATTACCTTTGTGCATTGAGGATTGAGCGAGGAGAAAGCCTGCTAAGACATGGATATTGAGTGCTGTAATGACTTGTTTGTGCTCTCAAAATGTATTGCACGGGTTACAACATTCCATTGAAATAATGCCTCTGTAAAGGTATGCCCTAGTTCCAGGCACACCAAACATTAAGGAATATTTGCTCTTGCACCTTCAGTATTTATTACATGTTGAAAACAATTAAATTCTGATATGATATTAATAGCATTTCTTCAGCTTTACTCAAACTAAGCATGAGTGGAGCCTGCTCCATTGCGCAGTAAAAATTGTTCAGAATTTTTTCTTTTACCATGTTTTGTAAGCTCTTCCTCGGAGGCTAGATCCCTAGAAGCAGTACTGTTGAGCTTTGGCTGGTTCTCTGTCTTCTCCAGCTCTTAATGTAATATTGCACTGATCCATTAAACTTGATGCTGTTTTTCATTATTCTTAATTATGAGAAAGGTGTTTAACCATGCAAATAAACTAGTATGGCTAAAATACCAATCTTAAATTGAGTGCTGAGGGATTAACAGGATCTTAGCCATTCTCATTTCGGTTTATTAGTTATTGACAGTCTTAGCTTCACAATGCTTACATTCCTTAGCAGCATAAATCAGCTTTATGATACAGCAGTACATTGTCACTTGATGACCTTGACGTAGGTACTCTAATTTAAAAATAAAAATATCCTAAGTCATTTCTGTGGTGTTATCTAATTGTAGAAACATAGAAACAGATTGAGTCAGAAGGGGTCTCCCGGGCCATCTAGTCTGACCTCCAGCACCAGGCGGCTCTGCTCACAACATTATACATGCTAAAAAATATTATATAGCCAACCATAGCAATTATGTGTTACAAATAGTCCAATAAACCCGTCTGAAGTTTGGTAAAAACTAGAACTGAGTCAGTAGATTAAGTGGTCCTTTGTATTCCTTGGACAGGCAGAAATAAGCAGGTCCTCTCAATGTCTAAAAATCTGCATTTGGAGGGATCTGAATTTTTTCCACCAATGTGTCGCACAGCTGGGCATATGAAGTTGTCTTATATCTACTGGGCCATCTAACCCTGCTAATTGCTCATAGAAGAGTATTAATTTAACAGTTTTGGGGAGCTCTGTTCCTAGGAAAATTTGCCTTCTCAAGACAAATCTAATAACCAAAACCAGGAGCCGTATAAACATTTTTCTTTTCAATTAGGAACAATAATCTAGCCTTTAATGCAAAGCAGAAATCTTGTTGTCTTCAGACTTTTTCCATCAGTGTGGAAACTTTTTTCCTGGCAGTTTTTATGTCACCATTCTAGGATAACAGATAAAAAAGAGTATTGTATCAAAAGCCTTAGTATAAATTACCTTTATTGCCTTTTCAGTGTGGTTAGGTGTTTTCCTTGATTCCAGGTTGAGAGATTAGTAAAGGTCATTTTAAAACATCTCACAGATAAGTTATTAGTCTCCTGAGAGAGATATTTCCAACAAAACACTGAAACATGGGACAGTTTGTTGAATACCACAGTGAAACTAGTATAGATTTCAGGCTACATGTTGCTCCAGTTCTGTGGATAAAAAATGCCCAAGTAGATTTATGATTCCATTTTTGCAATGGTGGGAAATCTGTCCCTGCAGATGATGTTGACTACAACTTCCATCTGCCCTAACCAGCATGTACAGTAAAACATCTGGAGGGTCATTTATTCCCCATTCTTCACCAAAGAGTTCAGATTCCTGTTTCTAATTGGTTTTCTCTAACAAAAGTGTTTGTCTAGTTTGTTTGTCATTCCATTTTGCTTGTGGCCTGCCTTCTCCCTGGCACTGCAGTTGGTTTTGTGTTCACTGGATTTTGTAGTTGCTAGAGCAGTCTCTCCTTCTGATTCTTCTCCTCTCTACCTCCTAGACACCTTTTAAGGACAGTATGATTTCTGCAAGTTACTTCTTTCCTGTACAGTAATCCTAACATGTTGTTAAAAGTTAGGCAAAAGCTGTGCTGGCTGCCTATTGGACAGATTGTGTGGCCTCATAGTCCAGACAGATGAGCCACTCCTTTTAGTTCTCTTTGGCAATTCAGCTCTACTTTCATCTCTGTCTTTTTGTAATGGCTGCTTTATCAGCCAGATCAAACTCCAAAGCAAGCTCTTGCTTATCAGCTTTTAGAATGATGTTTATGGGTTAAAAAAAAAACTTCCTGCCATTGTAAGAGTTCAAGTTGAGTCTCTTGTTACAGTTCATGTCCCACTGCAAGCTTTTTTTTACATTTGCTGTAGAAGTACTAAGAAATATGAGGTGCAAAAAATTACACAGTTCATTTTCTTTGTACCTCAAACCACCAGTTTTCACAAACCACACTGAGCAACTCAACTGAGCTGTTAAGCTGCATTTGTTTTATCATTTTTGAAAGCTTGGAGCTTCAAAATCATGCTGAACAAAGTGGAACTGTAGAACAGTTATATGCTTAAGCTTACAGCCTAAATCTACACAGGAACATCCTGTGCCACAAGCATTTTCTTTTATTTATTAAAGTATGCAATTGCAGTTTGGAAATGGAAGAAACAGAAAGCAAAATGCTGAATTTGATTAATGCCTCTTGTTTCTAGATCAAGGCATTTGGTTATAAAGAACTGTGGCAGCACATTTCAATTAACTCACTGCTTTATGAGTCCTTTAGACTTTATAGCAGTGGTTTGGGAGCTGCTTTCCCATGGTTTCTTCCCACAGTGCTGCTGTGGCACCTGAGGATAACCTTAGATATCACACTGTTCAAGACAAAGCAGGGTACTGCATCAGAAACAATATTTTTGCCTTACAGTGGGTTAAATTTTCATAAAATATAAGGCTCTTTACAGCTATCTATATAAACTCGATTACCCAGGCTGCACATACCCAACTAGAAGACATAGTTAAGTATTCTTGCTTTCATGTTTAGAAGAGAGAATCATAAGCTCAATAAAATCATAAATAGTAATGGGTTTGCAGAAATTCTATTTAGCAGTAAACTCCATTGAGTTCAAGCAGACTTATTCACAACATACACCATTAGCTCACATTACTTTATTTGTTTTATTTAATGAATGTATATATTCAGTAATTTTTGGGTAGTTCATGCTTTAGAAAGAACAGAATAATTCATATTAGAACAATTAAAAATTAATACAAAATAGTAGGCCTTTGCCTGGCACCAAAAACATATTAATATAAGCACCAGGTGAGTATCTCTGGAAAGAGATTTCCCTGAGCAAGCACCACAAGCTAAGTAATACTTTGGTGGCAGAAATATTTTATATTTTTGATCTGTCTGTGTACTGTTTTATAAGAGCCCTGTGAGTCAATGTACAGTCCCTGTAGAGAGACTAAAATAGGAAATGTAGAAATGCTAGTATTCACAACCTATTCCCCTGGCTCTCAGGATGGGGACCTTTCTGCATCATTTATCAGAATGTACTAATCCATCAGTATAAAATGAAATCAAATATCCTGTTAGCTTCCTTGTCTACGGGCAGCAAACTAAGAAGGTTCCGTAAGATCGGTGGAAGGTTTCCATTCATAGGAGAGACTTGCTGGCTTTGTAGAAAAACACGAGGCATTGGAATAACTCCTGGATCTCTCGCCCTCCCCACCAATTGCCCCTTTATTTGGTTGTGCATGTGCACCTCATTGTGCCACTGGAGAATGACCTGGTAGCAGGAGGTATGAGCCCTCATACCAAAGCAGGGATTAGTTGTGTGGGTGAAAGGGATACAGGCAGAGCTTGTTTCATTTCAGTGAGCACAAAGGTGAGTGGCAAGGGAACCAGTGCCACATCCTGACATCCCTTGGAAATGGGAGGCAAAATCCCCTGGGGAAGTGGAACTCCTCATTGCTTGAACATGTTGGGACCTAAAGTTTGAGAAACCCTGAGTTTAACTCATGGTTCCCATTGGGTGCCTTTCAATGTTACTTGGAAGGTTAGAGAAAGCCCCAAATATCCTGCAGCACAATGTGCTGGGATCATGGCCCAGCCTTCAGCTCCTTACTTGTTGCAGCTTCCAAAAACTCACAAAGGGCAGATTGTGGAGAATCTGATTTAGAATTTATTTTAAATAGCCGCAACAGAACAACATTAGAGTTAATTAGGCAACCAAGGGTTCCTGTTCAATATGTAGTATTATAGTTGTGCAAAATTACCCGGTTATGTTTAGCCCTGTGTCGACATGCTTATGGATGGCATGTGATTTGTAGCTGGATCCAAAGCCTTCAGAAAAAGAAGCATATCAAAGGCCTTGAGCTCCCATCCTGTATTGCTTTATTTGTTTGATAAATCCAAATTGGCTTCCAAAAATGTTCACAAACTATATTCAATGTTGTGCAAGTGGACTTCAGGTCTTATAGTGAGACTTTCCCATCGTCCCCTCCCTCCTGCAGTTCCTTGAATACCCTAAAACCTTCTCTAGAGGACCCCTTAGTCACATGAAGGCCAGGGAAATGAACAGGAGAAAGAAGATTGGCTCCAGTGGTATATGCCATTCTATCAGCAACAAGTGGTTGTTGTCCATTAAGCACAATAAAAATAGTTCAGATTACTAAAATCACTACTATTGCTTCCTGTTTGCAGAGTCATTTTGTGACCTGCAAATGCAAGTACTTTCTCATCTCTCAAAGATTTTCTGAGTTTATAAAGCAGGGAAAGAAATCTTATTATACAGTAGCACTTACCTCTGAGTTAGAACCTCTTGAATCTGTCTGTAAAGGAATCCTCTTCTTCCTGGGAGGAAACAACACTTGGAAACGATCAGAGGAGCCCCTTTAAAATGGGGTGAAGGAGTTTTTAATGATGCAACATTATACTCAAATATTCTAGCCTGATGGTGATGCTGACCTGAAAAAGCCAAGGATTATGGGTCCATTGTAAGCATGTTTGCATAGAAGTAAACCTGCAAAATTGTTGCACTATGCTGTAGACATACCCACTTTTTAAAAAAGCAAACAGACATGCACAATTATAGCATATACACGCACAAAAAAATGGGATGCTGAAATGGTGCTGAGAGAGGTGTTTCAAGATGTTGGGAGAATCAGGGAAGGAGAAAGGGACAGTCGTCCCATTTAACTATGTTGTGCCACAGAACAGTCAGTGCACACAGGGGTGCAGTTACACACACGACACACACATGCATGCACTCCTAGATCCCTTGAAGTATGGACCAGCCAGTGGGAATTCCACTTTCACCTTCCTAGTGATTGGCCGCACTCAGAACCCTTCACCCCAAAGCACCTTTAATTTCTAGACAGAGATGCCAGGGCTAAAACATCTCTGATAACTCCACCTGCAGTCTTTTCCTCTCATCTTTGGAATGGGGGCTGCCTTTTTAAGTATTTATGGAAGTACATTATGCACCTCTTGAGAGGCATTTTAATATATTTTCATTGATACAATCCAAGGTTGAGACTTGGCACAGAAAACAGGTGCCAGGGTTGTACACAAATTTAGCTCTGCAATAACATTCCGTTTGGTTTGGCATATGTTCCTAAAGTGGAAGGCATAGCGCCAGCCTCTTTCCTAGGCTGCAGTTCTCAACATTTTCAACACATTATTTATGTTTACCCTAGTTTAGGGATATGGAATAAACATTGTAAAATCCTGATTGTAACTATGCAGACTGTAAGTTGGCCAGTAATTGTTCTATATTTTCCTTTGAAGGAAGCCAAGCAAAATAGATTATTAAATAATGGCTTTAGCTTTTGGCCCCTTTGTTCTCTTCCCACATGTATTAGAAACTCTTTGTACTGTTTGATCTTGATAATTAGCAAAGTACTTACATCACTACAATTAATTGTTTGTAGAATAATTCTGCAGTTTTAGATCCATTGCATCTAAGGATGTCTAAATTACTGCTGCGTTGTTGTTGTTGAGTCTTTGGGCCAGCCCAGTATATTGTTTTAGAGTACTTTTAAGCCCTGCAAAAGGGTGCAGGAGAACAGGGACAGTCTGGGAAGACCATAAAGCAATCACAGGTTGAAGCAACCAATTACCAGAGTTCTCCTTAAGCCTCCGAGAAATGCACTGAAAGGCAGGTAAAATACATTGAAAATAAGGCAATAGCCACGTTTCTCTGTTCCAGATGTGAGCGGCTAGAAGAGCAGCTGAATGACCTGACTGAGCTCCACCAAAATGAGATTCTCAATTTAAAGCAGGAGTTGGCCAGCATGGAAGAAAAAATAGCTTATCAGTCGTATGAACGAGCCAGAGACATCCAGGTTAGTGCAAGTAGTATAATTTTCCACTTCGTAAAAATAGTGTCTGTTGATGCATATTTCCCAGAAATGTGGTTTATATTTGGATCTCCTTTAAAAACAGAATTGATTTGGTGTGTTCTAAATCCTGAATTACTTTTATCTCTATTTTTCTTACTAAAGAAGAAGGCATTAGGGCTGTTCACATCACATGGCAGACCAGCATGGGGAACCCATGGTTTGTTTTTGGTTCTGTGAGAGTTATTGGATGTTCACATAAGTCACTTGATTTGCACTGCATGAGAAGCTTGCATGGGGTTGTGCATGCAGTTTGGCGGTTGTGAGCATTGCAGTTCACTTAAGTTAATCCCCAATCAACTGAAGTGTGCCATCCAGTCATTGTTTAGGTGCACACAGTACATCAACCCATAGTGGTTCATTCGCCATGGTAGTTCAGCATGTTGTCTGAATCAAACACTCTTCCTGCAGGATGCTTTATAAGCTACCCTGATGTGGCTTCCAAACCAGCCCAGCTAGCCATGGCTTCTAGTAGGGACTGTCTATCAGACACAAAAGAGTTTAACCACAGTGCAAGATAAAAATTCCTGAGGGATTTTGTGAACCCGGCCATTGTGTATTTACCAGCACTGCCCTTATTAAACTCCTGATAAAGACAAAGCTTCTATGTAAAACTTCTTTTCTTTGCTGCCCAAGGTTCAAATGAGAGCTAGCTTTTGTCTTTGGATGAAGCTGTAATAAAGATCCTCATGTACTGGGACCAAAAGGCTGCACCCTGAAGGATGAGAGATTTTGATGGTATTGTTCTCAGAAAGCTGATGGCAGGAAGTGTCTGTCACTAATTTTAATGCAGTTGACCCCGATGTAAAATTAAAAACAGTAGCTGGCTTTGTGCATCCACTCTGCCCATTCCGGAAGCAACCTAATCGGTGCTGCTTGCCCAAATAAGGAAATATTTTGACAGAAAAGTTTTTGGTCTGGGTGAATGAAGTATTTAAAGTTCAAAAGTCTGGAAAGTTGGATTTAGAGAATTGCAGCTGCAGAGAAAATAACCTAAGCAAGCTCCTGTGCTCAAGCCCAAGGCTGACCACTATTGAAGACCTAGTTGTAAGTAGCACATTCACCTAAGCACTGGCACGCCAATGCTCTTCTGGTAACTTACCAGCAGCCAGGATGCCCAGTGTTTGGGGGAGCTGATTAGGCATGAAGGCAGCAGACCTTTGTGCCTAGAAAGTAGGTCTACCAAACCCAGCTATCCCCCAGAAAGGGCCGGGGGTGGGAGCCGAATATACAATTTGAAAGGGTGGCTATGGCCTTTCCTGTCAAACTGCTCCCTCCCACAGTGGTTTTTCTTCATGCCAAGCTTTGAGACTAGCAGTAAATTGAACCAGGAAAAATGCAGCTGAACAAAGAGAGATTGTGGAGGCAAAATCAGTTTAGACCTTCTTTAAATCTCTCCTCAGCTGTCTTAGAAAAGTGATTCTTAAGAGGTACGTATCAGGTGCAGCCAACAAATGCAGAGCTGCCTTTGTCTGCGCTCCTGCCCTTCTTCTGGGAGTGACAAGCACTTCAGCCACTGGCCATTGGGCAAATCTGGTGATTTGCAGTGGCTTTGCTTGCCGTGGCTAGGGCTCCTACAGCCCCTTAGGGGCAGACTTATTCGTAACCCCCTGCCTATCCCTACTACCACTACCACTATAAGGCTAGGCATCTTCATTACTGATATGACAAGAGCAGTTCTTGTTGTTTTGATTTTGATTGATACTCAGATGCAGATTGATCAGGAAATGAGGGAATTTTCAGTGTTGTGGTTGCACCAGTGACCTAAAATAGGTTTATTTACACCAGTGGCACTGTTGCTACATCAGCATACATGCATCAAGAGTAGAACTGTGACAGAAGTCCTTATACCACAGAATGCCACCATAGTTGCTTATCAGGTATATGAAACACAAGCATTTTTCAAGAAGGAAAATGGGCAGGTAACTGAAAATCATGCAGAAACTGGTATTAGTCCATTCTCTCTGCAAGGCAGCAGCTCCTCACTCCACCCACAAGTAAAGACCCCATGAGAAAACATGAAGTGGAAGACACCCAGTGCTTGCTGCTGTTGATCATTGCTGAGAGTAAATTAGGGTTGGGCAACTTCTGGCCTTCCAGATCCTTGGACCTACATCTTCCATGATGCCCCACCATTGAGTGCATGACCAAGATGGGTGGGAGTTGTAGGCCAAACTTTTAGGAGAGCCAAACATGCTCACCTCTGGGCTGAACCACAATCACTGTGTTCCTGTAATTCACAAAGCACTCTGAAGCATTGCAGTAAATAACTTCATATACACAACATTGTAAATGCAGGAATCAGCAAACACCAGCACAGGATCCCCTACTTATTATTAAGACCTGTTAAACTATGCAATTCAGAGAGGACTGTATTTTTGCTGCAGGATGTGAAACAAACAGGAGCTACTCACGCCCTGTGGAGTGTGACCAAGGCCCCAGGAATGCCAGAGGCACACCGCAGTATGTTCATCAGGAGCTCCCAGCGTGTTTAAATGAGGATGTGCCAAACCCTCGTCTTCATCATTACTGTGTCAGCCACCCTGGGTGCTTGCCACTTGATCTCATGGTCAGCAGACTGGAGCAATTCAGAATAGAATCCGGGCTCTCTCCTTTTCCCAATGTACTTGTGTACAAAAAGCATGTATACAGATGAAATGAAATGCAGTGCCATTACTGAACTATTCTCCTTTGCTCAACAGGAGGCACTGGAGGCATGTCAGACCAGAATCTCTAAGATGGAACTGCAGCAGCAGCAGCAGCAAGTTGTCCAGTTAGAGGGCCTTGAAAATGCCACTGCCAGAAACCTCCTGGGCAAATTAATCAACATCCTCTTGGCTGTCATGGCTGTTCTGTTGGTCTTCGTCTCCACCGTGGCCAACTGCGTTGTCCCCCTCATGAAAACTCGCAGCAGGACGTTCAGCACTTTACTTGTGGTGGTCTTCATTGCCTTTTTCTGGAAGCACTGGGATGCCATTACAGGCTACTTGGAACGGTTTTTTTCACCCCCTAGATGATATCAAGAAGAACTGGCTGTTGCCCCACCCACTCCAGCTTGCTCTGGCCAGTGCGCGTGGCAAAGCTTAGTCAGCTACTCCTTCCTCTGCTGAAGTTTTAAAGGTGTCAGAGTGTGAATTTGTTTACAGCTAAAATAACGTTTTCTCTCTACGAGACACATTGGCAATAGCGTTTTTTAGATTTTATTCAAGAGCTCTTTTTTGGCAGAAATCCTGGATACTTTTTATGTAGCATGGTTCTCTTTGGATGCAAATCTTAATATTCCTTAAGTGTGTATAAATAAAACACCAATTTGGAGCACACCAATGGGCAATTTAAATTATGGCTCAAAACTGCTGTACTAAACCTGTTGGGAAGAGGAAAAGACAATTACATAAAGCATAAAATTAATCTAGTAAACAGCGGTACCGTGATGATCCCATAATGCTACTGTGAAACCTAACTACATTCCATGTCCGAATGTAAAGCTTCAAGGTGGCTTTCTCTAGTTGAAGACCACTGTAATGCATGGAACTCCTTGGATCCGTTGCTGGGTTTGCTGCTTCCACTAACCTGGCATCCACCGTTTTTCTATAAGGCCAGTTAAACTTTTTGGCTTGGTATATGAAGTGGATGAGTTACACCATACACAGTTACTGCACAGTTGTACTACAGTATTTTGAAGTAGCCCTTTAAATACTTTAAGCAAAAGCCCTTGGTCGCACTTTTACTGTTTTTTAATATATGTATAGTCACAGATTTTAAAATCCAAATGGCATACTTGAAGAGTGTAATACTCAAACTCTCAGTGCTTCCTTATTGTTTCTAATAGGATTTTTTATTATTCTTATTGGGGGTTATTTTTGAACCTAGTGGTTGGGAGGGTCATCACCTTTTCCCCTTTAAAATAAAGAAGTGATGTTCTTAAATGAAGATATGTGTGAATAAATGTGAGCTGTCTTGTCCTGAAATAGTTCTGAGGAGGGCAGAAAATAGCTTCTAGTGCATTTAAATGCAGACCTATACAGATGTATCGGTGTCCTCCTTAACTTACAGAATGATGCAGCATCATGAAAAGAGATCCCCTTTCTCCTCCTATCAGTCTTCACATAGTTCCTTTTTATTTTATTGGGAAGGGAGCAAGGAGTGTTGAAAAACTCTTCCCTGGATCTGCTGCATCTAAACTTGAACATTTGCATGAGGGTAAGAAAATCTTTGTCTGAAAGGTAATTTTTTAACAGCAACTCAGTGAGTGAGCTGAAGTTCTGTTCTGAGAAAAGCAACTGGTACTTGGCCATCTTGATCTCACTGATAATACATAGGACTTAAACTTTCCAGTTTAGGCTCCTGAATACCAAAGTTGGGATTGTAACTGGGATAATCTGCATCCAGTCAACTTTGGGTCTGTTCAAAAGGTTACCTTGTGTCTTTAAGGAATGAGTCAATGCTTGAGGAAACATCAGGGCAAAAGTCCAGTCCTTTAGATATTTGCAGTTAATTTATTATTCAAATAAACCCCTGATAATTGAAGCCAAAGTTGTCCTATTAGCAAACTAACAGTTTGGTGTTTTTCATGTTTAGACACACACACACACACACACACACACACAAACACACGGTATCCTACAAAATCCCGTTTGAGTTCCCTGCCTGATCCCGTTTGAGTTTATCCTGCATGGTATGTTACAGAAAGAGCCTCTTTCCCTCTGCAAATAATAACACTTGGTACAGCTTTCTGGGTGGCTGGTCTTACAATACCAAGAAGTGGGGAAGACAGAATTGCCAGTGGCTTGTGCTGCTTCCTCCTGCAACCTTGTTACTGCACATTGCTTTGCTTCTGACATGCAAACAGGAGTTCATGCAGATGCCCCCACAGAGCTTGTCCTGATCAAGACGTGCATCAGAAGAGAAGTGGGATAAGGAGCAGCAAGATGTACTTGTACTTCTGCTTTCCCTGCTTTGGAAAAATGTGAACTGGTCCTGCGATTAAGAATGTCAGTTAAATTTGTGACTCTTTGGCCATACTGTCACGTCTTTCTGCAGCTTTTTTTAGTACAGGCCTGTAGGGCTGGTATCTATGGCATTCAGAGTCATTCTTAATTCTAGTTTCCTGTTTTCACTGTTGAAAAGAGTGTTCTTTTAATATTGTGGAATTCAATGACTTACAGTAATGTATCCTTGGCTAGTGTTCTGTCCAGGACTCGAACAATGCCTAGGTGACCTAAGATGATTTGGAACAGGGAATGCAGGAACTCTTGCTGTTAGGACTTTGTTCTTTAGAACTATGTTTCCATCTCCTTTGCATTCATTAATGAAACTTACTCTTTTGATTGGTATCAGCAAGCACTGGGAACTTTCCCTCTGCCTAATCATAATTCAAGAGATTCAGCAGATTTCCAGTACCACAGCTCTTCCTGGATTCAGAGTCATCATATGAATAACACTGAGCAAATACCTGCTTGTCCTTCTAAGGAAATAAACTGCCAGTTTCAACAGACTCATGCCAAAAAAAAAAAAAAAAAAAAATCCCCTTTCCTTATCTAGAACCGGTTTGCTAGTGTTCCCATTACCTTTTATCTTGATCTGCCATGACAAAACTCTGTTGAGATTATACCTGCTGTGCAAGCAATATCACAGAATCAGAACTATAAGCACCTCACTGTCCCTCCTCCTTCCCTCTTTCCCAATTGTTATTATGACAAATTAGCTAACCAGCAAGGGCAGGCTGCTGGCTGCAACATGAAGTGCTTAAAGTGGGTTTTTTTCCAGAAACATAGACCCTGCTACCATCCTAGGATCATTGAAAGTACATAGAATTCACTATAGATAACTTAGCCAGGGTTCAAGTCAATAGAAAATACATGATATATGAGCACTGTGGTAGTCCTCAACAGCTAAAGTCTAAAGGGATGTTTTTATTCTTCCTTTGTTCCTATTAAAAAATTGGCTACAACTTCTTCTGGCTAAATAAATTGTCTTGTTTAACCAAAGGAAAATAATTGATGGAACCCCCAGTCTCCAAAACTTTTCTGTTGAAGGGCCTTTGTCTTGTCATTACAAGCCATTCTCAGTATGTTTCCAGTTTTAAACATTTGCTGTCGATGCTGTGTAAAGTTGCATCTAGTCTGTTGACTATCCGAATATGATTCTTGTGTTGTCATTTTCCCTTTTTTGCTTATAGAACATACATTTCCCCCTCCTGTTGGTCTGAAGGGCTGTGACTATATCAAACTGTTTAACAAATGTTAACTGTTTGAAAATGTGAATCTAGCTTTAAAACTCCCATTCCCTTTGCAAGTGCTGTATTCTTTCTCTTAAAGGTGAAGCATTCCTGGATGTCTTCTTAAAGGCGGTGTCTGCCAATGAGTGCATGTGTGTGTATGTAACATTATTATTATTAGTACTACTACTACTACTACTACTGGTATGGCCCTCAAGTTGTGGAATTTTCCACAAAAGTTCCTCTTTGGATAGGATGACATGTTTAATGTATTCATCATATATCTGGTGATCACAAAGAGGACCAAATGTAGCAGATTGCTTCAGTGGAAAGGAAAATAGATATATGAACACACTTTCTATTATTAGTAAGATATTTTGTCCTTTCCCTACTACCGGAAATATTTTTGAAAGGACTGAAGTGACTAGTTAACCATGTTTATAATCTTTTTCTTCCTTTCCTCCCCTGCAAAATGATACTGAGTATATTCTGAGTATACACGCCATGATGATATTGAGCATGTTCACAGTAGTTACTTAATTGGTTTATTCCAACCTTGTGGACACCTGAGAATCAGATTTCATTGGGGAGTTTTATAGGTTGATGCACTGGCCAAAAGGAGGCAAATTCTTTCAACTATTGGAGGGGTTGGACCGTGGAGGGGTAGGACCGTAGGAACAAAAGTTGCAAGCAGTACGAACAGAAGCCAACTGATGAAGGCAGGTGGCTGGGTGCTTATCCTGGTGGGGTCATATGTTGGTCCTAAGAATTTTGAACGTGGCTAAAGAGGTCTACATGTGTGCGTGTCAGTGTTGTGTATGCCAGGTGGTGTTGTGCATTAGTAGGCAACTGACATAGTTGTAAGTGTGGTTTTTTAAAAGTATAAAATGAAAACTCACTTGCACGGGATGAAGAGTACAGAAATGACACTTGTGAAGGTAACACTGTAGTTTATAGATCTTTTAAGCTGCTAATTGTTGAGAGGGATTGACAATTGTCTTGTCTGGTAGTCACAGGCTTGTCTGTGACACATACTGTATATAAAATTAAATAAAAACCTCAAATATTAACTTCTGTGCAAGTTTGGTGTTTCGAACAGTTGGAAGGGGAAGAGAGTCACACAGTTGTCACACCTATGTGAATACAAGTAGCATGGTGAAATGTGGCATGTTTGGTTGCCCTGAATCCCCATGGGGAAAAGTCTGTTCTAAAGAATGGTCTGGGCAATCTGTACATGTTTCTGCAAGCTTGTTTTCAACTCAAATTTTCAATGTCATTGGCTGAACAGATCACTCCCTAAAATCCACATGTGCACACATATTTTGCTACATTGGCCCATTCAGCAAAACTACTCCAAAAAACAGAAGAGCAAGGAGGGGAAATTAATGGACTGAAATACTGGGTCCTTCCACCTTTACTGAAACAGAATTACAATTTCTTCTTTTGTATATCTTAATTCAAGGTACATACTGAAGATGAAACTCAAATACTTTGGCCACCTAATGAGAAGGAAGGACTCCCTGGAGAAGAGCCTAATGCTGGGAACAATAGATGGGAAAAGAAGAAGGGGACGGCAGAGGATGAGGTGGCTGGATGGAGTCATGGAAGCATGGGGTCGCGATGGGTCAGACATGACTTCGCGACTAACAACAACAATTCAAGGCAGCATTATCAAAATTGAGCTTTGTATCTGTGCTCAACTATTATTTCAATTTGTTTACTGCTACAATGGGTCGTACCTGGGCTTTCTGTGCAGTTTATACTGATTAAAACATAACATTCTATAATCAACTCTAAATCAACATATTCAAAACATAATAGCATAATCTAAATTTAAAAGGACAATGCATATTAAAATATTACATAAAAACATTAGAATAAAACCATTTAAACTAAAATCAACTAAAAACCAGAAATAGGGTCACTTAAATTCAAATTATTGCTATTATTAAAATAACTGGAGAAGAGAGATGTCTTCCCCTGGCACCAGAATAACAGCAATGGCACCAGGCACATCTCTCTGCAGAGCCGATTCCAAAGGTGGGGTGCAATCACTGAGAAGGCCCTCCTTCTAGTCATCAACCCCCTCACCTCTCTAGGGGATGGCTCCTTAAGAGGGACTGCCTAACTTGATTTAATGGACAGGTAGGGCCATATGAGAGAAGGTGATCCTTCAGGTACTCAGAACCCAAGCTTTACAAACACTTTAAATTGGGTCCAGACTTCTACTGGTAGCCATTGTAGATGATGTAAAAGTGGTTTGATATGGGCCTTGAAAACTAGTTCTTGTCAACAATCACTTGGCCCTATTTTGAAGCAATTGGAGTTTCTGGACCATCTTCAAAGGCAGCCCCTCATAGAGTGCATCGCCATGGTCCAACCGGGATGTTACCAGAGGCAAGTTTTGTAGAGATATGGCCACAGTTAGCTACATTTGAAAGAGAGTGCTCCTGGCCATCAAGTCCACTTGGACTCAAACTTCAGACCCTACTCTTTAGGTGGGGCATGACTCTGTTCAGGAAACAGTATAGGCCATTCAGCCCATCTGCCCACCAACAATGCATCTGTCTTGTCTGGATTGAGCCTGTTCATTGGCCCTCATCCAGTCCATTATCAAAGGCAGGCATCAGTTTGGGACAGACACAGTGTCACCTGGATTTAATGTAAAAGAGAGGTAGAGCTGAGTACCATCCGTATATTGCTGTGATCTCAGATCAAACTTTTGATTTACCTTTCCAGTGGTTTTCTGTAGATACTAAAGTGCATGAGGAATAGTATAGAGCCCTGTGGAACCCCTTGGTATATTTGCTATCTTGCAGTACTACCTTCTGGACCCAGTCAGCCAGGTAGCAGCAGAACCACTGCAAAGTGGTGTCTCCTACCTGCACCCCGGCCTGTCTGTCCAGAAGGACACCATAGCTGTTGGTGTTGAAAGACACTGAAAGATCCAGGAGAACCAACAGGGTCCTGCTCTCCCTGTCTGTCTTCTAGCAAAGGTCATCCCACAGGGCAACCAAGGTTGTATATACTGTGAAATATATACAGATGACCTAACTGGTAATTATAAGGCTGAAAATCAGCTGTCCTCCTCTGCAAGGCCCACAGGGTACTGGTAACTCACAAAAGCTTCAAGTGCAGCTCCTCTTGCTCCACATTGCTACTTAATCTGACAGCAGCATGAGGTGGGATGAATTCACAAACATGTATACAACTTCTAGAAAAAGCTTCTAAAAATAACACATAGTATTAGGCACCAGCCAGATTCTCTAAGATGTTCCCAGCAGTAAAGGGTAGGTGTTGGAGGTGTAATAGTAGATGAACTTTTGTTCCATAGAATATTGGAAGATAATAAACAGCACAAGATAAATTGCAGGCTATAAATTGCAATTAACCCCAACAACTATATTCCTGTGTGATATTAAAGACTAGATCCCCAGAGATTTAGTGGTGATGGTGAATTGCTGTGATGGTGAACAAGACTGAAGGCCATTGCTGCAATATTCATTAATTGCCATGGTCCTACCATATCTCACATCCTGTTGTCACCGCCTGCCCATATAGATTATTTCCAAGCAAACTGGAAGATGGCCATAACAGCTGTTCAAAAATGTAGCTACACCCCAGCATCTGGCTCCAAGTGAGGAATCCTTAGAGTGAGGTATTGTGGGAGGAAGTGTAACCCTGGACATCCCTTCCACACTTTCTGCTGTATAGAAGGACCACTTACTTGGAGCCAGACCCCAGAAGAGCTGTGCCAGCAGCTTTTCCAGCCAACTGGAGTTCAACTACCAATAGATCTGGTGGCAATAAGGGAGTGAGAAGGGAGACAGGGCTGGCAGGGGATGTGGCTGCAAAAAGAGGAGGAAAACAGAGGGGAAGGGCAGCTGTCATACTGCATTTTCTTTTTTCCCAAATTGGCCCCCACTTGAAAAATAGTGAACACCACAGCTATAGGTTGGTTATGGTGGACTAGAGTTCTTACCAGCTCTAGATAACGTTGTCAAGTGGGAAAGGAGACACTGTTCAACAGCATCCAGAAAGTCACATGTTCCCCATCTTGGCTTGTAAAATATTTAGAATTTCCTCTGAGCTACTCTGAAGTCTGTTTTATCTCTCAACAGAAAGAAAACAAGGCTGGTTTTTAACGTATTTATTAGTTATATTTATATTCTACCTTTCCACCAAGTAGTCCAAGGAGGTATGCAGTTTATCCACAGTCCATTCCTGCAAGGTAGGTTAGTTGGCTGCAAGCCATGGCCAGATGATGATGATGATGATGATGATGATGAGCTTCATGGCCAAGCAGAGAATCAACTCAGTTTTTAAGAGTGTAGTCCAGCATATTTAACCACTTACCAAACACTGGCTCTGAAGCTGACTGGATGTTTGAGCCCTGTGGGGCAAATATTAAATCCAATTTTAAAATGTTAAACATACCGCCACTGTATTTGTAAACAGCTATGTAGACAAGAACCTAGGGTTTTTTACAATTTAAAACATAAAGCTTATCTATTATTTTGCAGACTGCATAAAATGTTTTGGGACTACCTCGCCTATGGTGAGAGGTACATACCACATACTTGTGTATGTGATACACTACGAAGTCCCAGTTAGTTCAAAGTACCTCCCCACATTAACCTTTAACTTCTGGTTAAAAATACCTATTTGTCTTCCTTTGGCTTTTCTCGATCTCCATGTACTGCTGGTCTTGCACACCATCTGGTGGTGCAATATCATCTTTGCTGCTATTTGTTTTATTTCCGCAGCTCCTCTGCGCTGGCTTTCATTCATGCCAGTCGCCACCCTGCAAGCAAGTATTTGCAGGGTACCATAAACAGGATGGGAGCAGGGACCTGCGGTGTGTGAGCCACAGCCCCTCCCCCACACCCTCTTCCACATTTGTGGAGGGAGAACTTGCTTGTGGACATGGGTCCCTCTGAGGTTAGACTCTAATTCCAAGATCTGAGATGAGATTGTCACCCCTGTTAGATCTGCTGCCTGAGCCCTTCCCCAGCACAGGCTTAGCCACATTGCCCTGGTCTGGCTGGGGCTGACGTGTGGAATGTCTTCCAAAGACCTAAAGCTGGGCAGGTGGGTCACTTTGATGCAATGATATTTGGTACTACTTTTTCGGTTAATCTCATTCTGGAAAACCATTTGTGCTATCTGGAATAGAAACAGCAGAGAAACCTGTAAAATTGTTTTCTTTATATATTTCCTGCCTATTACGTGAAATGCTTGAGGCAGTTTATTATGGGTTGGCTCCAAGATTGCCCTGAAAGCAAAGGCTTCATTTGCAGAAAATTCCTCCAGCTGATTTTTGCAGAGTCCATTCTCCACATCACTCAGCAACTCACCCCATCCAGCAAGGCTTCCTGCTTCTTGCTGTAGCCTTTTGGAGGGAGGGGGCGGGGGATGGTGGCAGGGAAGTCCAGTATCTGGATCCAACCCAGAATATTGAAAACACAATGAAACCGAGTTCCTTGAGAGCGCCAAAGGAAGGAGCGCACAAGCGCCTTCCCGGAGGAAACGGTCCCAGCCTGGGAACGGCGTCGGGGGAAGGCGCTCGTCCCGCGCGAGGTGGGGCCTCCCTGGCGCATCCAGGCGGCGGCAGGGCCTTCCTGCAGGCCGCCGCCCGCCCCTTCCCGTTCCTGTCCGCAGAGGTTCCACCTGCAAAAGTAAGCAAAACACAAGCCTATAGAATACGACGAGGTGGGTGTTGTTGTCAGAAGAAAAACTGCAGCCTCCCCCCGCCCTTCTATGCCTCTCCTGAAGACAGGGACACTTTCTTAGAGTTTCACGGGGCCATCACGCTGGCCAGTCAGGAAAATCCCGCTCGAGTTCCCTGCCGGATGCAGCCAGACCCGTCGTACCGTTGGCTGTGGCTGACACCTGGTGGCCGTGAACACTCATTGTCCTACAGGCTCCGTTGCACGACTAACCCGAAGAAGGCCGTGGCTCCGAAACGGTTTCCCTCTTAAGGGAAGCCTCGAGCTACCGATGGGACGTGACTCTCCACCATAGCTGCTAAAGAGGCAAAAACCTTACAGCAGCATCCTTCCGGAGGTCGCTGCGAGCAAAGTTGTTCGTCAACAGAACAGACTTTCTTGGTTGAAAGGACAAAAATTGGAATACAACCGACAACTTACCGTTCTATCTTTGATTAATGGGATTAGATCTGTGCGATCTCTCTGTCTCTCAACTAGCAGCCAGAACAGATAGGTTTATTTATTCATTTCTAAATAAGAGCAAGGTGCTGCACCTAGACAGAGACCCTGGCTTGGAAAGCTTTCTCCTTTCTCCTGCCCCTGTGCAGTGGTCCCAGGTCAGGCCAGGGCCTGCGGTTTATATTGCCAGATATTTGCCCACTACAGCAAGTGCCAACAGCAACTTCTAAGAGGTTCTCCACACTCATGCTTTGTACTCTGGCCTGAAGTCAAAAAACTGAAAGATCACTTGCTTTGGGTTCAATATTTTTTCTAAGCATGTATCCAACTCCCGACTTCCTCTGAAAAAATGGGAGGGGAGGAAGCAGGAACAACCAACCCAGGCCAAGAAATGTTAACTGCCAAAGATTTGGGGGCTTTATCATCTACTTGTTGTTTCCTACTCACAGTTATTTATGGCTTTTAAAGACAATGGCAGCTTTGCTTCTGCATCTAACTACCACTCTCGGGAAGAAAAGCTCAGAGCTGCAAATGACATCAGCCCTCCCACCCAGTGAAACTCAAGGTATACGGTCATTGTCCCAAAGGCCAGCCAACTTCTTTTTGCATCTTAAGCAGAAAATCCCACAACCACCACTTTGCTTCCCTGGCAAAGCAAATACCAGTTTTTCTGTACTGGTCTATTCATCAGCTGTATTTACTTTGAGTTTTGCCACATAATTGAGACCTGGAAGCAGTTCCTTCTCTTCTTTTGCACTGCATAACCTTTAGGATGCACTGTGGTGTAGTGCAAATGCACGAGAAAATCAGCTTTCCCTTTTGCAGTTAAAAGCTGACTTTTCCCTGCTCTGAAGAAAACTCCATGAGAGTTCTGGTCACACACAGAAGCAACTCTGGAAGGCTGTCTAAAGTACCTGTAAATAGTCATGACTAGGAAATGCCTAGCACATGAGAGAGCCCCAGTGTGTCATGGATCTAAATTCTTCATACTGGCTTGACTAGGTACCCATCAAGTCAACACCCCTGGGGAATGGGGAACAAGAAAGGAACAAACTCTGGAGGGCCAAGCTGGAAAAATCTGTCAGGTTTTCTCCCCACGAATAGAATGCATAGAGCTCTAACAATCCTGCTATACCACAGCACCACCTAAAGGTTGTATAATAGAATGTATAGAAAAGCAGGGAGAGAAGCAGATCTTTATTTCAGAAAGAATTCTGAAGCAAAAGTTTCAGTAAACTGGTGAGATAAATGCTTCACGTAGAGCTGAGTGGGTAAAATCAAACCCAGTATAAATCAAAGTTATTTTTTAAAAATGGTCATAATGCCAAAGGAATCTCAGACGGGTCCTCTTTTGCCATCTGTGTGTATGCCCAGTCAAGTTAGCTTCCACCACTTCCTTCCCATGAAGTCATGGCTATTCTTGTCCCAAGGACCAGCTTTTCATCTCCTCTTTAACAGACTGGAGGTGTTTGTGTAGTGTGAGGTGCTTCCTCTCCTGGCCCCTGGGAACGCTTAGTCCAGGCAAGTGTCACCCTCGTTCGAGGGAGGAGACCAGAATCCTTGCATCCTGTACAAACATATTTTTAACACAGGGATTAGATTGGAGCCCAGTAAGAGATTTATCTGAAAAGTTGGCTAACTAGAGTTGGAGTTCCTCTTGCTATTCTTTCACTGACTTCATTCCTATGCCTGTCTGCCCAGGTATCTGCACCTCTGAGTTCAGTGGGGCTTACTTCCAGGTAAGAGTGTACAGAAGCACAACTTGCATCTCTTTCATTGCAAGAGAAAAGAGCGTATATCCGACTAGGAGCAGGTTTGCACAAGACATTGATGCCCCTGAGAATTTTATCCACACACAGCACTGACCAGGCACAGGGGAGGGTGCCTTCCTTCCTCCCCTGTCCTTCCCTCTGATCCCAGGGGACCCTGCTGGAGCGCCGAGGGAAGTAAGAGGACAGTGGTCAAAGTGGGCAGTTTGAGGTGCTGTCTCCCACTTTCCCACCCAGAGCTCCTGCCACCGCTGACAGAGGAGAATTACTCGTGAGCAGTCCTGCTCTCCCCACATCAGCAGCTTGGCTAAGCAGGCAATGTGGCATGTGAAGCCACAGGAAAAGGCTACTCCAGGCTTCGTGTGAAGCCCAGGAGCACAGCAGGAGGTGACCTGCTGCTTGGCTTGGAGGCTGCCCAGTCCTCATCCCACCATGCAGCACGGCCACAGTTGGCCAGCGGTGGAGAGGTCAGGGACACTTTCCTCTGGTTCCTGGGAGGAGACCGGGCTGAGCACACTGCTCTGGCCACAGCCCCCACCCCCGCCCCCAAAGTGAGCCTGCAGTCACCCGGACGAGCACTTCGCCAGAGTGGCAGCAATTTTTTTACTGCTCTGGCCAAGGGACTCTCCAGTTTTGGCTTGACTGTGGCTCAGCATGTCTTTGGGGTTTGGATGAAACCTTCAGCCATGATGGGTTCATCAAACCCTACATCAAACCATAGTTAACTGGGGTGGCTTGTCTGCCACTCCACAGGCTTATAAGCTATGGTGGGTTATTGTGTCACCTGAATCCAGTCAAAGTCTATAGATGCCCTTGAAAGCAAACTGCTTGCATGGAACCGGAAAACAGAGCAATTTGCCTTGGGGAGGGTTCAGTGGACACCAGCCCTGAGTGCTCTGAGCTGCCCCCAGTGTGAGAGGCAGTACCCCTCCCAACAGCACTCGCTGGGAAGCAGGGATGGAGGCTGCTGTGGCAGTCAGGTCTTACTCAAGGTTGGTGGCTGGTTTGCGGGGGATGCCATATGAGGTGAGACTGAGGGAACTGGGTCTCTTCAGCCTGGAGAAGAGGAGACTCAGAGGGGATCTGTTGGCGACATACAGGTATGTGAGTGGGTGTCACACGGAGGTGGGTGGAAACCTGTTCTCCCCTGCAGAGGAAGGCAGAACGTGCTCCAACGGAGCAAAGCTCAGGGAGCCAAGGTTCCATTTGGATGCCAGGAAGCACTTCCTGACATTTAGGACCCTGAGGGTGTGGAATGGGCTTCCACGGAAGGTGGTTGAGGCCCCATTGGTGCAGGTGTTCAAGGATAGGCTGGACGTCCACATGGTGGGCATGTCGTGAGCAGAGCCGGCTGGTGCCGGAGGTCAGACTAGATGGCCCGGGAGGCCCCTTCTGACTCACTCTGTTTTCTAAGTTTCTATGTTACTCCTGGGTTTCTCTGCAGCAGCTGGTTGGCCATTGAGTGAGCAGAATCCTGGGCTAGGTCTGGCTTGCCTCTGGGCCAGTGCTTTTACTTTTGGGTGTGCTGGTGGATACTCAGTGTACACGTCTTCCATACCCTTCCCAGATTATTATTACTACATTACACTTCTATACACTTTATTGTTGTAAGCCGCCCCGAGGCTTCGGCGAATGGGGTGGCATAAAAATGTTTTAATAAATAAATAAAATAAATACTGCACACAGCCAAAACTCTCTGGGTGGTTCACAACATTTTAAGTCACCGATCCAGATTTCAGCCAGGCCTGACACTGCAAAGCTTCCAAGATTAGGCAGGATCAGACACTTCAGGCTGTACAGAAGCCACAGTGAAGCCCCATATGTGGGACACCTCAGACCAATGTCTTCTGGCATGAGCCTAGCTGAAGCATTTCTATATTAATGCACAAGACGACATATACATGCAAGTGTTTGGGGGATCCTGAAGAACAAGATAGTTTGAACAGGTATTCATTCTGCCTTTCCCTTTGGCATCAGACCACCCGCATTTGTTCCTCATGAGCCAGCGTGCTGCTGTTCTTCAGTTGCCCTCTCCACCTTGTGTTTTCGACATGCCACGCGCATTTGTGAATCCTGTCACCGCTAAATGCAGGTGGCTCTTGATTGCTCCCAAATGCCTCACTTCATGCCTCTGCATTATCAGCCAACCCGTTTTCCTTTGTATTATCCCATCGGGGGTTGAGTGTGCAGGTGGAGCTGCGGCTCTTTCTAATTCTGGAGAACGAAGCAAGAGAAGGAAAAGCATTGCATGCCTCTAGAAGAAGAGGTAGACAACACCCCATTTTCTGTCTTGATTTCTGTGAGATGTGACTTCCAGCCCCTGGCCTCATAGTTCCTGAACTCTGCGTGGCAGGGGCCTTTGGCCTGAGTCACTACCTGTCTAGAATGCATGTCATACAATCACATTTCCATTGTGATACGCACACCGCTTTGCACTGGTTTACTTGAACTTTTATACCACCAAGACCGAGGCTCAGCCTAGTGCACCAGAAGCATCCTCCCTAAAGTCAGCAATAAAACAGGAAGTGCAACTACGAATCTGCAATAAGATAAAAATAGTGGCACCATCATTGACCATGATTATAATCCTATGCAGGTGAGGCACAGATTGAGCGCATGTTTTCATCTGAGTAGAAATGGGAACCCAGCCTCTTGTTCCAAACATTTTGCTTCCCATGCCCCTGTTTTGGTTTGTGCATCTCTTTATTTGAGCAGAGAAGGATTGTTCTGCAGGCTGCTTTGGGGGCAGACACTGTCCCATAGCTGCATAGCTGCAAAATGTAGAGGAAGCCCAGCCTCCCGGCTTCACAAAGAAAGTTTCCTCTACCACCACCCTGTTCTCCTGACATTTGCAAGGACTTTATCTGGAAGGAAACAACTGGGTGAGGGCACTCAGGAAGCCAGGCACCGGGCAGCCCCCTGACAGGGCACTGCAAGCAGCTGATAACAATGGCAAGGATGATAAAGGTCTTTCTGGGGTTAGTGAGATAGCCTGGAACAGCAGAAGGGCTGCCTGGTTTCGTGCTGCAGAACTCAAAGGAACTGGTGCTAACCCAAGCACCCTTGGTGGGGACCAGAGGGCAAAACCTCAGTGATTCCTTCTCAGAAATCCAGGAAACAGAAGATTCCTGCAGAGCACAAATAATGTCCCTTCTCCAGAAAAAAGGATTCATATGAAGGCGACAGATGGAGCACAATTATTTTATGTTTGACTTCTACTGTTGTACTGAGATTGCATTTTCATTCACTCAGGATTGTTTAGGACAGATGATTGTGGCAAGAAGGCAAGGGCAACTGAATTCCTGGGGTTGTTTGGTTTTTCTTTGGGTGAAAGCTTAAGTAGAGATAGATAAATCAGTCTTACTTTTCAGTTTGTGAAAAATCCACATATGTTCCATCAATAGTCTGTCCTAACTCCTTTCTGCATTAAGCTGTAAAACAAAAATGCTCAAAAATTCACAGTAAAGTTTGAATCCAATTTCCCCAAAATACACATAATGTGCTCAATTTCCCTTAAAATATGCACTTTTGTATGCATTTCCCCATAATATACACATATTGAGCCAAAATGTGTATATTATGTATTTTGTGTGAAAAAAAATCAGGGAAGAGTGGCATCTGAATGAAAATTTTGCTTCATCTTGGTCTGTGAAGTGCAGATTAGATTGGTTTGCTTTAAAATGTCCACTGAACAAATTGTGCCTTATTCTCAGAGTGTTCCATGGGGCAGGTTGAGAGAACTTGATTCTGTTCGATTTATTGCATGTAGAAGCAGGTCATACAGCCAAGGGAGGCTCCCATAAGCAGGCATTGTTCAGCAGCACCTTCAGCTCCTACCACCATATTCTTCCTCCTGTACCGCAAAGATCCACCAGGGGCAGGAACAGGAGGAGGCTGTGGTGGCCCAGGAGAGTGCGCAAAGCAGTCCAGGGTTGTTGTTGTTGTTGTTGCACTTTCATATTTATTAGGGCATTTCCAGATCTAGACCTTCTCAGGCAAGTGGCCATAAATGTGATGGGCACCTCCTCCTTTCTTTCTCCAAGATCTCCCTGGAACCTATGCCATTTTGCTTCCGGATGGTTCCATTTAATTCTCATGGCTCACAGCAACCAATAACATCTCTTCATGTCTATGATTCTTAGTGATCAAGCCACTACCTGCAGTGCAGATGTCTACCCAACGATAAACACAAATCTTTTCTTTTGGGCATTCCTGGGCACTGTTGGGGTTGCTCTTTTAGCACTGGCCCACAGAATTTTGGATATCTGCCTCATGTTTTATTGTATTAAATTTATTTTGTAAAAATGTTCTGATGTTTTATGCTAAAAGATGCCCTATCGATAATTTAAATGCATACCCAAATAGTTCCCCTACAGAATTTTAGCTAACTAGGGGTTGCGAACATGTGAACTACCAAGTTTCATGTACTTAGGTGTTAGTCTTGGAGTGATGGCACTGCCAGACAGAGACAGGCTTTTTTATTATCATTGATACCATCATTCCTGAATTAGTTTTTCTCTTGAACCCTTCACTTCTGGAAATCAGTATTTCCATCAGATTTCTCTTAACACTTCCGTTGGTTGGCGTGACTATATTTAAGACACGCTGGTCTCATATGCTCAATCATCTGTGCCTATTATCCTTTCACTTGCATGTATAAACACACCCGGAGTCTATCGCTTCACCATACTCTGTCCATACACGGTCCCTTCCTCTGCCTGGCTCTCAGCTATGATGTTTTATCTTATTTTTGTAGATTGTGTTAGTGTAACTAAGACCCCTGAGCCAGCCTGAAATGCTGGAACTGAAGGGCAGGATAAAAAATCCATCAGGCAAATGATAAGTAAACAACTGTTTCCACTTCATCAGCCGCAATCTCTCAAGAGCATGAAACAGGCACAAGTTTGTAGGCCTCTCCACTGTTTCTGTCCGGACACACCCAAGTAAAGCGACATTCCCCAGCAGAGCCATTTCTCCCTGTTTAGAGCTGGCTCTTCCTCTCGATGGGGGAGCTCTGAGACCAAGAGCACATTCTAGCCTTGACCCACGAAGTTATGCAAACATCTTGCTGATGTTTCCACAGGGCTCTGACGATTCCCGCCTTCTCCAAATAAGTCTGGAAGCTCTGCTTCCTGTCGATTGGCTGGCCAGGGCTGCACTTCACAGCAGGCGAGAGGAAATAAAGCGGAGGCCATTTCCGGAACGTGGGGAGCTTTTCCGCTTTTGCTGCACGCTGGCATCCGGCCTGGAAATGAAGGAGAAATGACACCGCTCCAGAAATGCCCCTTTTATGAAGCTGGGCCACACAGTTGCCCTTCCCAAGAGCCGGCTAACCCCAAGGCGCAATGAAGACATTACTGTGGCACAACCAGTCGATTATAACGCAGGTTGTGCAGAATGGCTGAAAGGGGGGGGGCAGTTAAAGTGGAGCCTGAGCACACATGATAGTGTTGAGCACTCCTCTCCAGGACACACACACCTCCAGTCACTTCTTCCAGCTGGATGTTCCTGCTCACCTGCTGGTGGCTATTACACGATCCATCAATGACAACAATGGTTCCCTGAATTTTTGTTCTCCCTCCCCATCCATTTTTCCTTTTGTAGCATGTCTTTCTGATTGTAAACCACAGGACAGGAACTGTCTTGTTTTTATTACCCTGTAAGCCAATCTGAGGGCCTTTCCAGCTTGAGTGGGGTAGAAATTGTTTAAATAAACAAATATCTCCCAGCAAACAACCCAGTTAGTATAATTAATGATTGACTCTCCCAGGATAATTATATCTTAATATTTTGTAGCCACCCTTCCCTGACCTGCTGCCTTCTGTATACTCAGGATGCGAATTCCTAGCAGCCCCAGCAAGTATGGCTAATGGTCAGGAATGCCGAGAGTTACAGTCGAAAACATCTGGAGGGCACCAGGTTGGGGAAAGCCTGGTTTAGGAACCTAAGAAGGGTCTGTCTAGCCCAGCATTCTGTCCACACACTGAGCAACCGGCTGCCACAGGGACCTGCAAGCGGCAGGGGGTGCAACCACACCTCCCTGCCCGTGTCCCTCAGCGGCTGATAGTGAGGGAGCATTCGGCCATCAGGACCAGGAGCCACGAGCAGCCTCTGCCTCCATGAATTCATCCCATTCCTTTCTCAAGCCATCCAAATGGAAATGGAAATGAATTTCATAGTTTAATTAGATGCTGTGTGAAGAGGTAGTTCCACTTATTGGTCTACAATATCATTTTTAGGTGTGGTGACTAGAAGAGCACACAGTATTTCATCTGTGATCACTTCATAGATGTTTTTATAACGGCAGTACGATATTGGCCATCCTATTTTGAATTCCCTCCTTATTTTTGCTTACCATGGAATTTGCCTTTTTCACAGCAGCCTCCTGCTGGGTTGACCTTTTCACTGAGCTGTTCACCAGAACCCCAAGATCATCTTCTTGATCAGTTACTGCTAGATCTATCCAGTCAATGTGGACACGAAGTCTGAGCTTTTTGCCTCAACATGTAGCACTTTGTAGTACTTGCTAATGCAGAACCAAATTTGCCATTTTAATCTCCATTCTCTTAGTTTGGAGAGATCTTCTTGGATGTCTTCACAGTCCTTTCTTCCCTAGCTGTCCAGAATAATTTGGTGTCATCAACAGTTAAAACATCTGTAATAATACTTTCAAATAATTTATCCTACCCAAACGTTAAGCTAACTGGCCAGTAATTTCCTGACTCCTCTGGATGCCTTTCAAAAATCTAGTTTTACATTGGCCATTCACCAATCAATTGGTACGGTGGCTGATCTAAGAGATATGTTATATATTAAGATCAGAAATTTAATATTTGAGTTCTTTAACAACTCGAGGATGGCTGTCTTCTGGACCTAGTGATTTATTAATTTTCAATTTATCAATAAGGTTGAGAACTTCATCTTTTGCCTCCCCTATTTACCTCAGTTCCTCAAACTCCCTTCCTGAAAATATCAGTTCAGGCGTACGTATCTGTCCTGTAAGTTCTGTAGTGAAGACCTATGAAACAAATCCATTCACCTTCTCCACAATGTCCTTATCTTCCTTTAGTACTCCTTTAAGTCCCTTTTCATCCAATGGTCCAGCTCCTGGCTTTCCTGCCTCTCATGCATATGTAAGGAATTATTTATCATTGGCCTTGATAGAGTTAGTGATACATTCTTTGGAATGCTTTTTTGCATCTTGTATTGTCTAGCTGCACCTCTCCTGTGTAAGCTTGTGCTCCATTTGCCTCATTTGTCGGAGACTTCCTTCTTCTAAATGAAGGGGTCTTTTCTCTAATAGCCTCCTTGACACTACTTATTAGCCAGTGCAGGTAACCTTCTGTGCTTGCTGCTAGTTTTCCCAACATGGGGCATTAACTCTTCGAGCTTAAGTTACTGTGGTTTTGAGGAACCTGTAGCATTCTGAAGGTCGTGGGAGACACCACTTAGGATTAAATCCAAGGTCATTTCTCCTCTGGCCAGTTCTGTGACCAAATCTTCTAGGGCTCAGTCACTGAGAAATGTAACCTCATTGTGACTGGGATATACGCAAATCCAATCAACAGCACAGCCACTGAATTCACTTACTATTACTGCCTTCCCAAATGACTTCGTTTTTCATCTCAAGGTCACCCTGAGCATTTTGGTCTGGGGAATGATAGTCTAAATCAGGGGTCCTTAAGCTTTTTGAATAGGGGGCCAGTTGGAAGGCTGCGGTGACTGTTGCAGGCTGGTGAGGCGGGGGTGCCTGGGGGCGCCTGGGGGCGTGGGCCGGTGCGGTGCAGTCGGGCGCACACAAGGCGGCATCGGGTGTGCGCAGCGGTGGCTCGCTCGCTCGCTCGCTCGGAGATCTCCCAGTGAGTCCAAAACCTTCTCCGAACGAGCAAGCCACCACCCCCCTGCCCAAGCTGTGAGGCAGTGGCAAGCCTGAGCGTATGGGAGGCAGGAGGCAGGCGGCGGCGGCGGCAGCTCGCTCGCTCGCTCAGAGACCATCCCCGAGCAAGCAAGCCACCGCCTCTCCACCCGTGCAGCTGGAGCGTGCGCAGCCGGCAAACAGCGGCGCAGGCCAGGGGGATGGCCATGGTGGGCCGGATCCGTCCCGCGGGCCGAAGTTTGAGGACCCATGGTCTAAATGAATTTTGGACCCAGATATAGCCAGCCACAGTACTTTTGCAGAGGAGCGTAAACCTTTTAGGTTTTCTAGTCTGCCTAATGCAATGTCTTCTTCGCTGTACAGAGCAACAGCTTTTCCAGTGCACTCTTCCCTGCCTTTTCATATGGCAAACACCCAGAAGTTTTTTGATTCAGTTCCTGGCATCTCCAGGCAGGATTGGGAAAGACTTTGGCATGAAACTTTGGCCACCTGCTGCTCATCACGGAGGATGATAGCAGCCTCGTGGGACCAGTGAAGTGGCTTGTTAGGAGGCAGAAGGTCCGCAGGTATCCACTCTGCTGCACCCTGTGGCCTTCCCAGCAAATGCCTTTTCAATTCTGAAGATTTTCCATTTGTAATGGGCTGATGTGCCATCTGCTCATGCATTCATTTTTTATTTAGGTGCTCATGGATGCTTGCTGGGGAATGCTGAAAGCTGTGTGGCTTTCTTCTCTCTAAACATGCATAGGATTGCTACGTTAGGAACCTGTGGGTGCTATACACACGAGGAGACAAAGAGGTGGCAAAGAAACAGAGACCATTTTGGAAGTTCTTTATTCAGGTCCAGCATAACAAGTAGGCATGGTTGGGCACTTTCCAAGGACCCACACCCAGCTGGGCCCCATGGACAAGAGCCGCTGGACTCGCTTCTCCTCTTCACCATTGCAGCCTGGTGCTGTGCTGGTATGCTGAAAAGAGGGGCAAGCGATACTGCTGCCCCCTTGCCCACTGGCTCTCCCCCTGTCAAGCAAGGAAATGGCTGCAATTATGAGAAAGAGGACCAGGAGCAAGAGCAGCTGGTGATCCCGGAAATAAAAGGGCAGCGGCACCAAGCAAAGGGGGCAGTAAGGTGACTTACCCGAGGGTCTCCCATACCTGTCTGCATCCCTCCATTCTACTGGCTTCAGAAGGACATGGGGAAACATGCATTTTAGCTGAAACGTGTGGGGATGGTCCCTAGACTCCAGGCCCTAGAGCTTCTGTCCCTTAACTTGCTTTTTTATTTTGCCCTTTGTTATTCCTGATGCCTGGCATTGGGGTGCCATAAGTTGCTTCTGCAGTGCCCCTGAAGCAGGCCTAGCCGTGAGACTCTTCTTTCCCTCCAGGAGAAAAACATGTTCAGGTCTACAGAACTTGTCAGGGAGGGAGCTGCAGACAACCTTGGAAATAAATCAAGTTCCAGCCACCTGCATGGAGGCCGACTTTGACAGCCAAGGATCAGCAGAGAATGCAGCTCGAGTCTGAATTTATATCTGTGCTCCATGCAGATGAAATTATCCCGTCTGTAGCTGCCGATTTATGGCTTCCAGTAGCATCCTTCAGATGAGCGGGACAGGATTCTCATTCAAGCTGCAGCGGCCTGCACTTATGCCAGCCTTCCCCCACCTGGCATCCTTTGGCCAAGCCGGCCGGAGGAGGAGAAGAATTGGAGCCTAGACATCAGGAGGGCACCAGGTTGAAGAAAACTTGCTTCTCCAATCAGCCCCCTTCCCTCTGCCAAGGGCCCCCACCCAGCTAAGGAGGGCTCCATGCGGAGGCAAGCTGACCCTCACACATGGATTGGCAGGTCAGGAGAGTGGCAGATGATGCAGGCACCTGAAGTAACCCCCCTTTATCCCTGTATTCCCCATGGTGCTATCATTCAAGGGAGTTTAAGTGCAAAGTTCTGCTCAGCTAGAGGTGTTTTACTGGTATATATTAGGCTTAGCAAACAGCATCTTTGTTGTGGTTCTCAGAAATTTAGTGCCAGTCGTAAAGGATGGAATGGCCATTGCAGATGATGGGATGGGGGGGGGGGAGGAGAAGGAAAAGGTTCATTGTTTGGTTCGCAAGTGAAGTAATATGGATGGCCATCCAAAGCCTCTAACTCACCGCTCATCATGAAGCCCAGGTTGCACGAGCACTTAGCTGTGCTACTGAAGATCAGGCGTTCCCCATTTTAAAGTTCCAGTTGTTAGAAACACAGCCACCAACACCTCAGAAGGAACACACTTCCCAGGAACATGAACATGGCTTCGTCCTAGGGGGTGCCTTTGATTTGAAGTCCCCAGTCTCTGTGAGGTCCTCTGCCCCACCACCCTTCTGTCCAGAGGCCACTTGCTGAAAGAAAGATATCAGGACCCTTTTGATCTCTGCTCCATCTGGACAACCTGGATGAGCTGGCTTTTTGCCCTCCTGCTACTGTCCCCCCAGTCTTTCTGCCTATATATTTTCCCCCAAATCAAATGCCACGCATCCCTTTTTACAGGTAGGAATGTTCTTAGAGGACTTTAAGAAATGGCGCTGGCACATTTGTGCTTGCTTGCTTGCTTGTTTGTCCTGTGGGTCTGAGCCTCAGATGTTTAGCTACCTGAGCACCAGCCCCCCCTGCCACAGAGGAGCATCTCACAGCTTGATGGGCTGCTAAAGGGCACCAGAGAGACTTCCTTTTAAGGCTTCTGCTTCTCACTCTTTTCTTCCAGCTGCCGCCGAAAAGCAGCTTGGAGTTTCTCCCTTGCTGTTTGTGCTGTTTGTGAATGCCAGTAATGAGGGAGAGAGAACACAAAAGAGCTGCTCATCAAAGGACGGCACATTCTAGCTAATTAGGTTTTCCAGATGCAGTTACTGAACGTGGAAATGCATAAAAATGCCTCAGTGTCATGCGTGGAAACACCCTTATGGCACAATCCTATGCAACTTTAAACAGAAAAAAGGGGAATGCTTGGAGTCTGGGGCCTCTCTTCCGTCTAAACATGTGCCGGAGCGTGCCCTTAATCTCCAGTGAAAGCTGGATACTGTTCTTGCCTCAACGGAGCAGCGATTACTGAAATGCATTCCTTTTCCCTCAAGGAAGTCCTTGAGGGACCAAAAGCAGGGATCTGCAATGGGAGCCGGGACGGGGAGCGTCTAACATGTCTATCCTCTTCAGAGCTAGTTCCCGTTCTTTGTTGTGATCTAGACGCTTTCACCACTGAATAAACCTTCCAGTCTAATCTGTATTTTTAAGTAAGAACACTGCTCAAAACCATAATTCTGCTTGATGACAAAGGAAACTTCTCTGATTTGGCCTGACTTGGCTCAGCTTGACTCCACAACCTCATTATAAGATTAAAACTCTGCCGGTGGGGCGGGCGGGGTGGGGGGGGGGAGCAAGTGTAGTGTCCAAGACAAGAGCTGCATTGATAAGGCCTGAGCGAGTCATGTTCAGCCACGCTAGTTGGATCCTTCGGGCTGGAAGCTAAAGCAATCTTATCTCCAAGGAGACAATGTGTTGCTGTGATAGCAGATAAAACCTTGCCCAGTCACCTAGGAGCACATGGAATCCAGGACGATGTTGGGCTCAATCCACCAAGCTCTGCGGAAATCCAGGGAGTTGAAGCTGCAGCGTTTGGTGCATTATCCAAGGACTTGGCACATCCAAGGCAAAAGGGGAGGTGTCTGTCTGAGGCTCAGTCTGGAGATACACTGTGTGCGCACTGTGAGCCCCGGCTGCTGGAGAGCGTCCTTCGCTCTTATATGCCGCAGGAGAAGTATGACAGGGCGCAGCTGCGGCACTTTTCCTGGGCTCACACACAGACGGTGCGCCCCTTTTCCACTGGCTGGGTTGGGAAACACCTTGGGTCCTGGTCAGCCAAACAGAATGATCTCTGCTTACAGACACCACCAGGGCAGCGGACCGTGAGGCTGGGCACTGCTGCTCACGGAAGACTAAAACAGGACAAATGAAAGAGAGTCCTCCTGAGCAGACAATTCAGCCACCAATGGAGGATGCGCTTATACTGAGCCCCAGTGCAGGGGTGGGAACTTTAGGAAGCAGATGTTTAGTCCTCCCCTCCTGATGCACAGTGGTCCTGATCCAGATGAGGCTGCGTGCACTCGCCCTATAGTAGAACCAATATAAGGCTCAGCTATATGCCCCTCAACCTGCCACCTCGCTCCCTCCCTCCCTCTCTGAGCTATCCTCCTTCAGGAGAGCGTTTTGCTCTTAAAATAGCACTGCTAGGATCTGTGGAGGAAGCACAAATACAGGTCTGATTCCTAAGCAGCTCTGTCTCTCTGCTGTGTACTACTTTTCGGAGGAAGCAACACCTGGCAAGGTTGCCCGGCATCCTTTCTATTTAAACAACAACAAGAAGAATGAGAAGACTGCCTCCCCGCCCCCGTAAGAACCCCAGGGCTGTCTTGCTTCCTTCGCTTTAATTAATCTCACTGTATGGTAGCTGATGTATCGCTGGTCTCCTGTGCAGATCTTCAATTTTCAAATAACAGGTGCCGTACAAATACGTGCAAATTAGGAGGATTATTCATCTTTCATGTCGCGTTATCGGCAAAGATGAAAACTCTCCAGTTCAGCATTCTTAAGCTGGATGCCCCCCTTCCCTCTTGCCTTTTCTCACAGTTCATGGAACTTTCCGCGGCCTCACCTCCAACAGGGAACGCTTTTAATCCTGCATTAGAGCTCTGGCAGATGAGCAGACGCTTGACATCATGTAACTGGTGCTGGGCTGTTGCAGCAGGGAGGGCACGTGATGTTTCGGATGTTCCCTCCGTGCTCCCAGACTGCCAGGCAGAGGCAAAGCCTGCACACCTGGGGCAAAGTTAGCCTGCAGCCTTGGTGCTGAGGTGCTATTCTGTAGGGCTTGGCAAGCTCCAAGTTTAGTGGGTGCCTTCAGTGACCCCTTCCTCTCTTCCCGATCTGCCCTCTTGTTCTCCTGCTAGCTCCCATCCTTAACTCTGTCCAGAGGTGTGGGTGGCAGGGAAGGAAAAGGCCGTGGCCTCTGCTTGTTGTCTTGCTTGCAGGCACTCTTCCTCCAGGCCAGTCCAAGTGGAGGAGGACTTCTGGAGTCACCGACGGCACGGCTGTGGGCAGATGCCCAGCAATGCTGACCCTGCCCTGACGCACACTGCTTGCTTTGCATCTTCGACCCCTTTCCAGAGGCCCCAAATGGCACAGCTCCCAGTGGATGCTTCCATGGGCTTCCACGGTGTCTGCTTTAAGGATAGGAGATTATGAAGCTGAATGCAGTGAGGATGAGAGTGTCCAATGTATCTGCAGTGCTGAAGACACTGAGCCCACTCGCTTTAAATGTTTTTGGGATTATTAAGATCCAGCATTGCAAGGAACAGTAAAGCACTGGATGTGCCTGCCCCACTAACCAATGTCCTCGCTAGACATCTCCACCAGTGGGCACCCATTCAGAGATGCAGCCATTTTAGCCTTGACCCAATCAGCCCCACAGAGATTTCCTCAAAAAGAGGGGGCTGTTATTAATCACACAAGAAGTGTACCCTGTTATTACTTGGGGGCAATAAGCAGGTTAGCATAAGATGCTCATACAAACTCTAGACAGCTTCAGTCAATTCATAGACTGCAAGAATATGCAGAGCAAGCAGACACAGCCAAGAAAAGCAGGATGTGAGTATCTATGCATTGGGGTTTTATGGGAGGAAGAGATGCCTGGTGGCTAAACCGAGGGCTACAGCCAAAGGATGCCGGGGCAGAGGATGTGTGTGGGTTGTTTGGACTGGACTGAGATCTAAGAACATTTCAAGGTTAGGGCTGAGCAAGTTGGGACCTTCACGCTACTGGAAGAGGGACAGAGAGAAAGATAACAGTTTGGGGATTAGCTTGGCCAAATAGGGAGAAGGAGAGCACGAGGATTAGCCTGGACTCACCTCTGTAAAGCTAATCTTGGGCACACAGCTGCTGTGGCAGAAGGGGAAAGTAGGACTGGGTTTACTTAGACTGAATGCACACACTCTCCATTTCCAGTGCCTTGTGGAGGGACGGCCACATCTCCCTTCAGTCCATCTTCCTGGTGGACCATTTCTATCTTCTCAGTCTGCCAGAGGGTCTCCTACCATTTGATAAGCTACAAACGGCTTGCTGGGGAAGCAAAGGGGGCGCTAACAGGAGCTCAGCTGCAGTCCTTGCTACTGGACAACCAAGAGAAGTGGCTGCGCAAACAGTTTTTGAAAATAGACCAAATTGTAGCACAAGCACACGATGGCAAAGAGGGTGCAGAGTAGGTGCTTACAATGTCTAGGTGGAAAACCTCCAGAGGGTAGGGCAGGGCTTGAAAGATGTGTCCCTGGCTCTTGATGGAACCAACCTGCGGAGGCGACTGAGGCCTTTTGGGTTGCCCAAGGTTTCATTTCATTATTACAGTTCCATTGAAGGTTTCTGGGTGATTCACTGAGATGTTCAATCAGCTGAAGCAGCAACTTGGATGGCCACACCCTGATAGTGACGTAGCAAGGCAGGTCCCGAGAGCCAGAATGTTTTCTGGGAATGAGTGAGAGCTGATGGAAGCAACTGGGACTACTGGAGAGCTGGGCCCTTGGAAGGTCATGAAACTCCAGAGTTTGTCATGCCCCAGGAGCATGTTCATCAGCCTATCTCTGTGGGCTGGCCAGGACACCAAGTGGCCTCAGTGGGTTTGGACTAGTGTGACCAGCGTGGAACCCAAGCGAGGGCTGTAGCTAAGTGGAACCAGTCAGTGGTTACAGGAGCTAAGTGTGGCATTATATCTCTTGGTGACCAGGAACCCTGAGGGCTTGAAGTTTAAACTGCTTACATTAAAACTTCAAAGGGACAAAATATCCCCGAGTCCAGTCATGCCAATAAGACAAAGGACATGAGAAAGCATCTGAGTCAACAGAGGTTTCAGACTCACAATAAGAGATTGGGATAACGTGCAATAAGCCGAAAGGCTAGCCTACAAAGGGCGCACTCTGATTGAGGCAGTGCTGCACCGCAAAATTGTCATATTCTGACATTTAGGAATTTTCCGATTAGTCACAACGGGGAAAAACCACTCAGTATCTGCATATGTGCAATCTAAGTATTGTCAACTCCTGCAGGGGCACCTGTTTAAGTGCTATTTGATTTGAGTGGTTGTGTTCAGTTTAGCTTTGCATACATGACTTGGGTATCTTTCTGCTTCCGGAAAGGCCAGTTGGCCAATTGTCCTGTTATGACTCTAAATCCTGAACTTCCATCATCATTTTTGGGCTGCACCTCCTCAAGCAAACTCACCAAAGGCTGCCAGATACCACGGCGGCTGGCCAAGCTGTTTGATGCCAAGCTGCTTTCCAACACAACACACTTGCCAGTGCCAAATATGCTTATAGCCTTTGGCCTCAGGAAGAGTAAGGAAAATACTGGAACCAATACTGTTTATCCTGTGGATAAAACAGCCACGTTACAAAAAGTTGGCCCATTAATATATTCATCTGTATTTAAAGAGCCCATTGCAGGAAGTGCACACAATGAAGAGATAGATGTCCTCTTGATCTTCTGGCATTTCTATAAGAGTGACTTTTGAAAGTGACTTTTGCAGGACCCCATGATACGGGGTACAATTTCAGCAGAATCTACCTATGCCTGAGATTCATAGATAGGAAACTGTTGCGGAAACACATTGAAGTATTTCTCTGTCTAAAGTATCCACTGTTCTGGAATGTGTCCTAGGCCAGGTCTAGCCTAGCTAAGCCATCCTGCTGCCCTCACCCCCAGCTCAAACTCAAACCCAAACTCAGTCTGAGTTTAATGTATAAAATGCAAAGGAGGGGGTCCCACTAAGCTGCTTTGGGATCCTCTCAAAAGGAAGAAAATGATATAAATGTAATCTAATAATAACTCTGATGTACAGTGATACTTCAACCCTGACTGCTCCTTAGAAGGCCAGATACTGAAGATGAAACTCAAATACTTTGGCCACCTAATGAGAAGGAAGGACTCCCTGGAGAAGAGCCTCATGCTGGGAACAACAGATGGCAAAAGAAGAAGGGGACGGCAGAGGATGAGGTGGCTGGATGGAGTCACTGAAGCAGTTGGTGTGAGCTTAAGTGGACTCCAGGGGCTGGTGGAGGACAGAAAGGCCTGGACGAGTGCTGTCCATGAGGTCGCGATGGGTTGGACGTGACTTCGCAGCTAACAATAACAACACAGTGATACCAGTAAGCTTGAGATGTCTCACACGAATACGTCTCACACTGCAGGGCCTTGCTGGTACCACATGAGCACATCTTTCATCCAAGGGGTGGGATACTTGAAAGCCTGCTCAGGAGCACCTGGAAGCAGCTGTCGAAGCTCAGCTGTCCGCTCCTGCAGAGTCAGAGCTGAACTGGAAAACGCTGGAGCGGTTGGGGAAGGCAGGGGCAGCTACACAGAATTCCCAAGGCCCATCCCAAGGAAATGCTTCTTGAAGGAAAAGCAGCATAATCTCAAACATAAAAGAGCATGCTAAGGGCTATCCCAGATCATATCAGTGCTCAGCAACAGGTCCAGAAAGTATTCAGTTACCAAGGGCATGTCAACGATTTTGACCAGGTGTTGCTGAACTCTGTGCCAGGGCACAAATCCGTTTTATGTGGGCTGCATTAGATGCAACGCTAACATGCCACATTTGTGCAGTCATCATTTCCCCTTGCTAAGATATAAAGCACAGGGCAGGTGGGCTGTTTCCAATGCCATAGGAGTGAATAAAACTGGACTGTCACTTCAGGATAGAAGGGTCGCACCCGCTCTGCCTGGAGAAGGTTCCAGTTTCAGTCACTGGCATCTCGAGATAAGGTTAGAAAAGCTGCTGCCAATCAGAAAATCTGGAAAGCTGCTTCGAGACGGACCAAGAACCTGATTCAATGTAAAGCAACTTCCTGTGTTTTCACATTCTGCCCTACCGATGCCCCCAGTTTCAGTCCCCAGTTCTTCTGGTTTATGTTCAATTGAGTTCTTTATGTGGACTTAATTTACTTAAGTTGTAGTCAGCCACTCAAAATCCTTTGCTCACCAAACCAGAAGTGTTGCTGAGACCCTTTCAGCTCTCATCCGTGTTTCCCTTTCAGTGTTAAAGCAAGAGAGAGAGAGAGGGAGGGAGGGAGCTTTGTATGTGTGAGAGTGGGAGAAAACATTATTCCAAAAAACATGATGTCTAGTTTGATCCTATGTCTCCAGCATGGATATAAGTTGCCTAAACTTCTGCAGGAGGAGAATAAACAAAGGGAGCTAGAACGGTGAGGTCATTTTGTGGATGTGTCTTCCTGAGATCTGGGCAAAATGCATGTGATTCAGTCTTGCCTTCTGCTAATGTGCCCAAAGTACAACAGCTTCCATCTGTCATGTTTGCTTCCAGGAAAACTTCTGGCTTGATTTGATCTAGGACCCACTTACTTGTTTTTCTGTCAGTCCACCATATTCAAAAAGCTCTCCTCAAGCCCCATGTCTCAAAAGCATCGGTTTCCTTCTCATCAGCTTTCTTGACTATCCAACTTTCATACCCAGACACAGTGAATAGGAATACACTGGTGTGAATTATCTTGACCTTGATCTTTCGTGAAACATCTTTATACTTGACTATAATTTCTAGTTCCTTCATTGCTGCCCTTCCAATCTCAGTCTCTCCCAATAATGTGATTTAAGTTGTATTTTGGCACTATGCTTCTGTTAGTGAGCTTTTGAACTTTGATTTTGATGTTGCTAGTCCACGGTTGCTACCACAATCCACTTTTGGTCTTGTTTTGGCAGTGAAAATAAAGCTTCTCCACCTCTTATTTCCAATTATCTAGTCTATTTGATTTCCATATGGACCATATGGTTCTGCCCGTGTGTACAGCCATCAGTTGCCTGAAGTATGTATTTGAAATAAACAGATGGCTGGCTTCACTGGATTCTGTGAGTCACTGTCCTGCCTAGTTTCTGATGCCTGAGTCAAATTCTCCCACAAAATGGAATTCTGCTTTGCTTCCTACTTTTGCATTCTAGTCACCTATAATTCTTCCGCGCAATCCTCACCTGAGTTAGCTTGAGAGCACTGTCATGATCCGTGAAAGCTTCTCCACCAGAGTCACCTTCAACTATCACGGCTGCCCAGTAGCTGCCCTGAAGCAATTTCTCAGCCCTCCCACCATTAGGGATGCCCACCGATGAGACCATCCCTCCTGAGCAGGGTGGGCCCAACTTAATCTGGGGTCTCAGCTTTGATCATCCGCTTTGGGTGACCTTGGTAGGACAATAAACTAGTGAGAGAAGCCGGCTTCCTGGGGGTACGATTGCAATGAAGCTCCTCGGAATCCATCCTCCTAGCATTTGCCAACTTCTCCTGCTGGGCCCTGTCTGAGAAAGCCGAGAGGAAGCCTGGGAAAGCTCATGGAATGGAAGTTGTGCAATCGGCAGCCTCCTCCTGCCCCGTGTGCAGCACAGACAGAGCCTGCTGCACGTGATGTGGAGGAGGGGCTCCACTGGCACAGTGCTCATGTGGGGCTCAGTCTGGCGAGCACCGTGCAAATGCTGGGCACACTCGTCGGGGGTTTGAATCCACAGCCAGGACACAGCGGGCAGGAGCCCAGGAATCCCCATGCGTCGTTCTTGCCTCCTGCCACCATATTAGGGGGTGCACCAACATGGGAGCGACTGCTTTTCTGCTCAGGCTGCACACACGAAAGCAGGGGAGCTGGTGCAGCATTTCATCTGTGGAGGACGCAGCCCCCTCCCCCCCTCGGCGGATGCACATGCGCCTCTGAAGAGGAAGGCCTGCAAGTGTCCATGCAAGATGTGAGGTGCGGTGGTGACTATGTGGCCGCTGCACCTTGCACCCCGCATTTTACCTAGAAGGGCTGTTTCCGGCTTCTAGATTTCGTGCCTGGGAAAGGAAGGGGTGGCAGCAGGGGTGCCCATTGGAACTGGCACAACTCTGCTGCTCCAGCCGCCTTCCCTTCCCAACCCCCCTGTCCCCGGCACATCCCTCCCCACCCCCAGGGATCCAGGTGCAACCCCCACTTGGGAAGGGGACAGCTGTCATCCTCCTTTACACACCAGCTGTGAGTGGTCAAGGTGGGACTCCAGAAATGCTCGTGGTCTCCCAGGTGATGTCTTAAGGCTTGTGTCTTAAGTTAGTAAGGAATCGATGTGAAGGACACGGGTGAGGACTCCCTGACAAAGTGGGGACAGGGCGGCCTTGTCCCTGTCTCTGAAGCCGTGCGGTGCACGCCATATGCAGCTCACCTATGCAGACCATGATGCTCGGCTACCATTGATATCATTCTCCTCAATATGCGCACTGCAAAAAGAACAAATTGAATAGGTCAGTAACATCTTTACCACGGAGTTTTCATAGGCATCATTTCGATATCCAGTCACTACCTGAAGACTTTTAACTAGAGACAAACTATTCACAGTTCGGTATTCTGGGAAGCAAGAGAGACGGGTTCGGTGGCCAGGATGTTTCACATTCATTTTGAAACTTCAGTTCTGCCCTAGTTCCATTTCCACCATCTGCAGCATCCCTATCTGCTGAAGTGCCAGAACAAACCGATTTTCCCTGAGTTGTTTTCTCATCTTTACGGATGTTGTTTTGTCAGCGACTCACTTCCATCCTCCTTGCTTTTCATTCTTTGGTGAATTTTAAAAGAACTCTTACTGCAGGCCCCGCATCTGAATATTTGGCAGATCACCTACTGCTCAAAATGCTTCTGCTTGTTCTGTTACAACCCGGGAGGGGGTCACACAGCCACTCAAAGGGCGCTTGAAAATGGGAGCAGCACACAGAACAGGTTCTCCCACCTGGACCTCCACTGCTCTGAGCGTTCCTGTTCACTTCCACTTATTGTTGGCCTTGTTTGAGTTTGCTGGGGATGCTTCCCCGGATGCTTGGCTTTGAGAACAAAAAGCAGCATCTGGAAATCCTGGAAAAGTCAGACAAGACGCACTCTCTCACAGCTTATGTGCAAGCCTTGTATCATATCACAACCAGAACAGGGTCAACACTTTGAAAGCAAATGTGATGCTTTATTTATTTCAAAACTTAGAATGTGGCGATTTGGGCATGTTTATAATCTGCAATGCCGAGGGCCCTTGGGCACGGCTGGTGCCTTCCCACCACCAGTGTCACCAGCTGCTAGCCTCATGCATCCTCTTTCTAATCACTGCCCCATTTGTGGGTTAGACAGGCTGAGCAAACAAGCAGGGGCACCTGCTGTTCCTCCTCCTCACCACCACCACGGTCTGGGCCAGAGGGAACGGCAGGTAAGGAGCAGGTTGCAATGGTGCAGAGGAGGAGCACCAAGTCCAGGCCTTTGTCAGTGGCCTTAAGCGGGAATACGTTCCCTTAGCAGGTACCTGACTATGTCCACCTTCAATGCTGGCCATGAGAAGCAGCAGGTGTGTTCTTGCTGTCACGGTATGCCGGGACTCCATCACAGGTAGCCAGGCTTGCTTTGTGACTGATCCTGAAGTGGTGGAGGATCACCCTACACATGCTCAGGAGAACTCTTCTTCATTCAGCCCTCAAGTGCAGGAACAATCGTCACAGCTAGCAGACAGGGAGGTGCTTCCTGATTAAGGTTTTGGATTTTTGGCTTGTTTGTTTTGCCTTGCCTGATTCACTGGGTTTTACAAGGGGCAGTGGGGTAAGAATGAGATGGTTTTGCCACAGCTGCTTCTGTCTCTTTTCTTTCCACAGAAAATCTGTTATGGGGAAGACAGTGGAAGATCTGCACCATTCCTTGTGAGCGGTCAGGCCAGGAGCCCTCTGTCTGCCGTCAGGCAGCAGAGGCTGGGAGGTGCAGAGGGGACGGAGGGAACAGGTGCGTGCTCTGCGGCTTGCCCTGCGCCCCACATGCTCTCCCACTGCGAAAGCAGGAACTGTGGTGAAGTGGTTAACCCCGATAGGACTATTCGCACTCCGCAATGGGATGATCTCACTCTGATTCTTCTCACGCAGAATTCGACGCAGGCACTGCTCAGTTCCTCTGGAGCAGAAGGGCCGGGGTGCTCCTTGCTTCTGGAGGAGCTGGAGTCGCCTGCATTCAGTGGGGTGGGGGCAAGTGAGACTTGTTTCTGCTGACTTGGGGAGCCCCAAAGCTCATTGTTGTAACCAGCCCAGGGAGCCGTACGGCAAATGGGGCGGGGGTGGGGTTAGAAATCGAGTCAAATCAAAAAATAAATCTGAACCTGGTGGGGTGCAAGGCCCCATGGCAGCAACCTCTTGCCATTCCCCACAGCCACTGAGATGCAGACAGACAGGGTGGTGCAGTGGTTAGAGCGCTGGAATGGGACTCAGGAAATCCAGGTGACTTTTGGCCAGTCACTGACTTTCAGCTGACCTCACAACCTCACAAAGATAAAAAGGACAGGAGGATGACCATGCTAACTACCCTGGGTTCCTTGCAGGAAAAAGGGCAGGGTATAAACATAATAAATGCATAAATAAAATGGAACTACAGCTCCTCCCCTTGGCATAACGCCTGTTTGTTTATTTATTTGGAATATCTGTGGAGCACCTCTTCACTTAACAAGTGCTCAAAAAGATACACGCAGTCCTGAGTTAAGAACATCAGAGTTACAAACTTCTGTACTTACGAACAAACTGCCATAAAGCCTATTAATTTAAAATTTTGATTTAAAGACAAATGGTTCATTGTAATGAACATGGAAACTTTAGGAGTTTTGCAGCCTACTGTGGAAAATCATCCTCACCACAGAAAGAGAATGCGTGAAAGGGGAGAGGAGGAAGCCCGAAGCCTTCTTGCTCCACCCATCCAGAGAGGGAAATCCCTCCATCATTTCCTTGGTCCAAAGAGGGGGCCCTGGTGAGTGAAGGGGGGGGGGGGAATAAGAACATAAGAATGCAATAAATACGGAAAAGGAGTCCTGCTGGATCAAATCAAGGTTGGGGGGCAGGGATTAATCCAGGACACATATGGCAACAGTCTTAAGAGTTGAGGTTTGTGGGAGGCTGGAGATATCTGCAGTTTTTCCACTTTCGCAGGGTCCTGCTCCTCTAACCACTGGGAATGTGGAGGGCCGAGTATATGGAAGCTTTTCTTAAGTGTTTGATATGCATAGAAAGGTAAAATGAGTACATATACTAAGGCAAACATTTGGCTTCCTCGTGCTAAATATGACCCATACAAACGTGACCTGACTTACATGCAAATTTGACATAAAGACATTCTCAGGAACAGAACTTCTTCGTAACCCGGGGATTGGCTGCATATAATAAAAACACAAAGAATAAAACCTATACAAATACAAAATCTAAAACATATTTTAAACCTAGGGAGTGATAAAAAACAGAGCAGCAATAGTGATGTAAAGCTCAGCAGAACAGTATCTTCTGCAGCAGCTGGACGCAAGGAGCAGGCTGGCTGAACTTCCCTGGGCAGGAACTTCCAGGGCTGGAACGCTCTGACACAAACAGTTTCCAGCAAGCTTCTGAGCCTGTGAAAGAAAGAAAGTCTGTGCCGTGTTGCACAAGCCATCCAGAGTCACGTTACGAGAAACAGATCTTGTGCGATGGGCCCGAAAAGCCCCTCGCACCAGCAGCCCTGTTCATGTGGCTGCAAGCAGGACTCTTCCTAGGAGGCATGTTTCTAGCAGAAGGAAGCCGCACTGAGTCCCGTGGGACTTACTCTCAGGACAGCAGCCTCGGGGAGCAGGCACCATGCTACCCTGCGGGCCTTCCTGCTGAGTTGCAGGATTGTGTTCCCCAAACAGGAGGTGGTTGCTTGTCTTAGGCATCCTGACATCCGCTCTGTTCCTGTTAGCCTTTCCCTCTGGCTCAGGTAATGCTGCCTGTTGGCTCAAATGTTCTTTATCACGTTAATGTATCAAATCCATCTTCCTCGATGATGCCCTTTATCTCAGGGCTGTCTTTTGTTCTGCATCTCTCTCTTTTCTTCCTACCTTTCTGCCATTCTCAGCTGGAATGAGATGCCTGAGAAATACTTCCTTTGATTTCATCTGCTGTGAACCAATCTCTTCTCAGTCCCCATCGGCTTTAAGTCACCTTTAAAAACAAATGAATAAATTAAATCACTCCTTCCTCTCTTTTGGATTTGTAAGGCATCTAAAGCTAGGATGCAATGCACTTAGCCTTCTAAGTGTATTGCTTTCCTGAAGCTCTCCAGATGCTTGGTGCAACACCTTCCATCTTTCCTTCCCACTGGGATTGATGTCTGTTGCAGTACAAACCCTCTGGAAAACAACACACGGAGGAAGGCTGTTCCATGTCGTCTTCACAGATACAGTGTCACTTATTTTTTATAGCAATTGCATTTATAAACATGGTGGTGATAATAATAATATATCCAGTGTGGTGGGCAAGCAGAAAATCCATGCTACGAAGAGCAGAAGAGCAGAACATGCTCTTATGCTGAGAAGTACAGAAGATATTAACTAGTGCATGCCATTACTTTAAGCATTTCCTATAGAGTAACATTCCTTTAAAAAATCTTGGTGTCAGCTTTGGATGTAGACCTTATTCAACTCCTTACCTAAGCCCTGAGCTGTTTCGCGGGCTTGTGGGCCGGATCACACTGGACTTGACCCCTTCCCAGCTGCTTCAGCGGCACACATGCTCACGGGCTGCTCTCCACACTTCACGCATGATGCCAACCACTCCTCTCGGCCTGTCCTGCGGGGTCTTCCAGCTGCAGAGCTCCTCGGCCTGCTACTAGCTGGCTTCTTTCAGGAAGAGGGAGGCCAGCCCTACCATTAGGCGCGGTAGCACAGCATGCGATGCCACGGGCTGGGAGAGGTGCCACGGTCCTGGAAGACAGCTCTCTCACTGCTGCATAGTCTGCCCTACACCCCATCCATTTGCTGCTGCCCTCAGATGCCAGGTGGGTACGGGCCCACCACCACTCCTGAAGGTGCAGCAGCCATGTTGTGGGTTTCTGGACATAGGACAGCCATGTTCCCTTCCAGCTCCAGCAACAGAATGGCTCAAGCTGGCCCCGGGGTTCCATCTGGGAAACAATTCTGCCCACTTTTACATAGATTCAAGTGGGAATTTAAGGACCTCATAACTTGTCGTGCTGGAGTCATGCATAGGTGACGCTCCGAGCAGCCACTCATGGATGGAATGGTGAAAGCTCTTGCCAGCCTCCGTCAGGGACAGCGCCACGTGCTGATCGGCTCATCAGCCGGCCCAGTGCCCGAGGCTACGGCTAGCAGCCAGTCCGAATGGCTTCGGATGGGGGTCTTTCCCATCTAGCCAGGAGATGCCAGTGACTGAGCCTGGGGCCTGCGACACACAAACTTTGTGCCTCTGCCACGGTGGCTCCTCAAAAGTGCCATCACATCATTTCTCCACAAACCGCAAGACGCATATTAAACCTACCCTTGCTTCACAGCTTCTCAGAGGCCCAGATGGACACTCCCTGGAGACAGCGCTTGGAGCACTCTGCGTTTCCTTGGTTGGGGTAAACGAAAGCCTGCTCAGACCTTGGCATGACTGCTTCCTGCTGTTGCTGCCCTTTCCCCTGCAGTGGCTCACATGCATCTTTACCTGTCAGGAGGAGTCGTCCAGCAAATGCTTTCCCTTTCCACCCCTCGTGGCTGACACGCCATTCATGCATTTTTAGTTGCTAAATCATCCACATTTTGGGGATGCCAAGGGAAGCGTGAGGTAGCTTACAATTCAATAAACCACGGTGCTTCTTTCCCTGCTATAGTAACAAATCAGAACCAAAATAGTATCTGAGGAATTAATGTGTGCCCTTAATTTTCAGCTCCACTGTTTATAGTTGCCTCCCATGGATAAATCGACAAAAGTTTTAGTTTATTAAGTTAATGGTTCTACTGATGAAAAATTGCAGTCTGGTTTTTTAATTAAATGTACATCATAGCAGTGTTACAACCAAAACAAACAAGCAAATAAAAAATCAGAGCCAGGACGCAGCTTTAAAAGGAAAGATCTGAACTGTGTTGCTAACCAAGCTGAATATTGTCACTGGTAGGTTTTTTCTTAAGAAGGGGAGCAGCTGCAAAAGTCAGCCTGGCAAAATAGATTTTGATGCTCTATCTCTCTTATTCTCATAGGAAGTCCCATGGCTCTGAGTCACATCCTAATTCTAAAAGGACTGGGTGTTATCAGTCACAAACCCTGACATTTTGCCAAGTAATCTGTCTGCTTGCTGAACTCCAGAAATAGCAAGGGCACTGTTCCTTTAGGACTGCAGTGCAGCTGATTTGAAAAAAAAGTCCCACTGAAAGCACTAGGACCTCCTTCCAAGGAATCATGGCTAGCAATAGGTCATGGCCATGACTGAGGCCTCCATGAAAAGCATACTTGCTTCAGAACAGATCAATGAAACTTTCTTTGGAGTAAGCATATTAGATTGGGATGCTAATTTTCTGGTTCCTAGAATCAGGAAGGAAAATAATCAGCATCACTCTACTCTGATTAGTGGGGCTGATTGCCTGAAAAAAACAAGACATTTCATGTGGTCAGTATCAGCCTTTAAACATTTCGAAATAATGCAGATTATTCTTGATTCGGCCGACATTCTGGGACTCCTGCAGTGAGAGTCTTGCTTGGGTTAACAGCCAGGTTTTCAACTTCCAACGTCAGCCAACGTTGACTTTGGATCAAAGGCCAGCACTAGTTATGGGAAACACATGCCTGCTGCTGAGAACAGCTGCCCTGAGTCCTCCTCTTTCCTCTCCTGCCTACATATAGCCCTATTAACATGGCCACCACATTGGCCAGTTAAATGGAGTGTCAGTGGAAGAACGTGAAGGGTGGTGCCATGACACCATCACAAGCTCTCTGCTTAAACTGAATGGAGAGAGAATGAAGAAGAACTGTTGGGCTCCTGCTTTTGGAGACCATGAGGGCTGAGCCTGCCCAACTGCTTGGTGGCCATGGAACATGGTTCGACTGCTGGAGTCTGGGGAAGCCAGTGAGCCATGGGCAGGGGGAGTAGGGAGAAAATGGAAAGAGCTTCTGGAGCCCTGAACAGGAGCCATCTATGCAGCCATATTTTCTTGCAAATCCCACTGACTTTCTTGAATACTTAGTCCCCACTAAATAAGGGATTAAAACTGCATCAAAAGATCAAAGCTGCTAAGAAGATTTAGAGTTTGAACTGAATATAAACTCAGTGCTGGAGAACTTCATGTCTGTTTCAATATTATTTTTCACCATTTTATAGATAAGCAGCATAATAGCGTCAGTGGGCCATGGCATCAGCACTTCCTCCTTAGATGTGTTTCACACCATGTCTGGGAGATATTTGTGAACACCTATATATTCAGTTCTAGAATGATTCCTTTATCTCCAGATGCTTTAAATCAGGGGAGCAGCAAATGAGGTCCATAGTTCAAATCTGGTCTCTTGTGGGGTGGGGGTGGGGGGGTCTTAATCCAGCTCTCTGTGGTCCCTAAGATGGTTGCACCGAGATATGTAAGGTTTCTGAAAATTTGAAGTAATGGGGAGAAAACCAGTTTTATTCTATTTTTTTTCCTTTTTGAAAAAAAAAATCATTTTTGAAAACGTAATGAAATGAAATATGAGCATGTTTTCAGATTCAATGTCACTTTGTTACTTTAGTAAGCTAAAATATATTGTGCATAATTTGGTTTAGCATAAAAGTATGATGTCTGGCATATTCCAAAGTACAGCATATTCAGTCAATAATTACAAACCAAATGTACTTCCTTACATTTGTTTGCTTGTATTCTGATTGTAAGGAATACCTGAATCATAAGGAGTTCTTTCGGTTTTGCTGATTTATGAGAAGCAGGCAAGAAACAAACTGAGGAAACCATCAATATTAGTGAAACGAACAGGATTAGGTTTCCTTTAGTCCTCTCCTTCTCAGTGTGAAGCACTGAGAGAAAAAAGGGAGGGGGGAGCATAAACCAAGACTCAAAGAATATGCATGAAATTTAACCAGTTTCCTTCTCTAAGAAGCTGTTGCTATCATTTTCCATTTCTACTTCTTCTGTTTAGTCATCATCTTTTTGTCATCCTAGTTCTCACAGCCTTCTAACAACAGAAGAGAAGTAGAAGAAGAGACAGAGGCAGGCAGAGCACAGTGCTGAGAGGCCTGAACTAGCCTAGTCGACAGTCTCTTCCAAGAGGCTGTGTCCTCCTGACAGCCACAAGTGAAGAAGTGTCCTGAGACCTACAACTGAAAGGGAGTGGACTGATTGCTAGCAGCAGCTGTGTGGATGGGGAGACATTCTGGTTCCTGGTTCCTGATTCTGGTTCCTGATTCTGAGCTGAGCAGATCAGAGGAAGCTGCCCCAGCTCATCTAGGGACTCTGGGATACAAGCAGCCAAGCTCCCAGGGAGCAAGTGAACAAGGAGAGCAAACAGGAGTTTGGTGGCAGAGTTCAAAGGGGTGGGGGGGGTAACTTTTTTCTTTTTCTTTTTTCCCTTTAGTCTTCCTCCTGCCTTTGTTTTCTTCTGTGCAACACACTGGTAAAACTGTATCGTTAACCTTCAGGGAAGACGGGAGGAAGCACTGGTTGTGCTATAACAGGCCCCGCAAGGTGGAATCAAAGAGGTAGCAGAAAGAATGGGCCAGGAAGACTCCCCACTGGCCGTGACCTGCAACTCCCCTGCGATGTTTGTTTTCTTGCCCGAGGCCAATATGGCCTCCGTGTGCAACAAGTGCAAGCAAGTGGCCCTGTAAGAAGAAAAGGTGAGAACGCTAGAACAGCGAGTGCCTACCTTCAAGGTAATAAAAGAAGATGAAGAGTTTTTAAGCAGAGGTATAGAACTGAACCAGCTAAGAGTAGTACAGAAGCTAGAAGTATAGCAGCAAGCTGAGGCAGAAGAGGAGAATCCTGAGGGAAGGGAAAATGAGAAAACTCTGTGAAAAAGAGTGCCACTTAGGTGTGGAAGAACTTGAAGTATTAGAAGACATTATGCACCAATGGAAGCAGTGGAACCTTCAAACCGTTTTTAGTTACTCAGGAATGAGACTGGAGGGCAGCCTGCAATGGAAGAACTGCAAAATCTTCTATGCAACACTGAACAAGAGGCTAAAGGTCAACCAAGCATTACCAATGATACCAAGGCTTGCAAGGGCATTAGTTGTTGGAGACTTCCTGTTCCATAGGATGAGAACCCATGTATGTCAGGAAGACTCATGGACCCATCAGCTGTGCTGCTTACTTGGAGGGCAGATTAGTGATATAACTGAATGATTACCAAGGCTCGAATTGCCCACTGACCTGTATCTCTTCCTTCTTATACATATGGGAACAAATGACACAACCAAATGGACTATTGAAGAAATTACATCAGATTTTGAAGCTTTAGGAAGGAAAGTGAAGAACTTTGGGGCCCAGATATTTTTCTCTTCAATCATTCCAGTTCTTGGAAGGGAAACAACAGGAAAAGAAAAATTCTCAAAGTGAATGCCTGCTTATGAAAGTGGTGTTGACATGAAAGATTTGGATTCTTGGACCACCTGCCATCCAAGAAGATGGAATGTTGGCAAGCTGGTGGATTGCACCTTATGAGAACTGGAAATGATGTGTTTGACCACAGCATGAAGAAGCTTTTTGGAAGGGCTTTAAACCAAATCCTACAGGAGTGAGAGAAGTACACCTGAGTGTAACAACAGACAGAGGCTTATGTACCACAGCAGGGAGAGCAGCTCTAACAGTGCCCAATAGTAGTCTTTCAAAAAATGTAGGAAGAAAGCTAGGGTATGAAGCATGTGGCCTTCAGCGTCTATATACTAATGCCCAGAGTATGGGAAACAAACAACATGAACTTGAGCTCTTAATGTAGGCGGGTGAATAGGGCCTGATAGATATAACTGAAAATTGGTGGAATGACTTCCATTACTGGAATTCAACAATTGAAGGATATAACCAATTCAAGAAGAACAGAAGGAACAGAAAGAGAGGTGGATGTTAAAGATAACTATCTCTTCAAAGAAATACAGGAGGAGTTCAACAGCCCCATCAAGAGAAACCTGGTGGTTGGAACCTGTTATCCAGTCAAGAAGAAGGCAAGGTTGAAACTTTTGGAAAGCAAATTGCCAGTGTTTCAAGGAGGCATGATGTCATAATTATGGGAGACTTCAATTTCCCCAGTATCTTTTGGGAAACAAATTCTGCCAAATATGGCCCCTCCAAGAGATTCCTAACATGTGTTGCTGATAACTTCTTCCAGCAGAAAGTGAAGGAAGGAAGAAGAGGAAAAGCTACCCTTGACTTGATACTACCCAACAGGGAAGTCCAAGTAGACCAAGTGGCAGCTACAGGAACTCTGGGGGAAAGTGACCATGCCATACTTGAACGCTTGATTCTAAAGGAAGCAAAAGCTAAATGTAGCCAAACATGTACCCTGGCTTTTAGGAAAGCCTGTTATAATAAACACAGAATAATGATAAATAACACCCATGACAAGTGACTCTAATGAGAAAAGGAGTCCAAAATGGGTGGGAATTTTTAAAAAGGGAAATTCTAAAGGCACAATTGTATACAATTCCAACAAGGAAAAAGGATAGAAGACAACAGAAAATGCCCATGTGGCTTCATAAAATGCTTAGAGATGATCTGAAAACAAGAAAGGACGTGTACGGGAAGTGGAAGGAAGGCTGGGCTACAAAGGAAGGATGCAGGCAGGTAGCACGGAATTGCAGGGATTATGGCAGGAAGGCTGAAGCTAGGAATGAACTGAGGCTAGTGAAGGATGGTGAAGGCAACAGAAAAGCTTTCTTCAGATATGTCCAGAGTAAGAGACAGAGGAAAGAAATGTGGGTTCAGCTACTCAAAGTGGATGGCAAAATGATAACAGATGAGAAGGAAAAGGCAGAAGTTCTCAGTTCCTACTTTGGTTCAGTCTTTTTCCAAAAGAAGATCTATGGCCTTTCTGATGAAGGGGAAGTACAAGCTGATGGAGCAGAATGGCAGCTTGCGATCGACAGGCGAATGGTCAAGGAAAGTCTAATTGGGTTGAATGAGTTTGAATCTCTGGTGCCCAATAAACTCCATCCAAGAGTCATAAAGGAGCTGGCAGAAGAACTCTCAGAATCACTGTCAATTATCTTTGAGAAATCATGGAGGACAGAGGAAGTGCCAGATAACTGGAGAAAGGCAAATGTCCCCATCTTCAGGAAAGGGGGAAAAAAGTATCTGGAAACTACAGACCAGTCAGTCTGACATCAATCCTGGGAAAATTCTGGAGCAGATTATAAACCAGTCAGTCTGCAAACACCTTGAAGACAAGGCAGTGATGACTACAAGTCAACTTGGATATTTCTCAAAAATAAATCCTGCCAGAGTAATCTGATTTGATTTTTTTGATTGGGTAACCTTTCTGATGGACTGTGGGAATGCTGTGGACATAATCTTTCTTGACTTCAGCAAAGCTTTTGACAAACAGCCCCATGATATCCTGATTAGCAAACTAGCTAACAGTGGGCTGCATGGAGCAATGATCAGGTGGATCCACAGCTGACTACACAATCAGATGGAAAGAGTGCTCCTCAATGGCACCTTCTCAAACCAGGGAGAGGCAGCAAGTGGGGAAATGCAGGGTTTGGTCCTGGGCCCAGGACTCTTTAGCATTTTTATTAATGATTCAGATGAGGAAGTGCAAGAAACAATTATGAAATTTGCAGATGACACAAAAGTGGATGGGGTAGCTAATACCTTGGAAAACAGAAAGACGATTCGAGTTGGTCTTGATAGGCTGGAGTGCTGGGCTGGAAACAACAGAATGCGATTCAGTGGGGACTAATGCCAAGTGCTGCACCTAGGAAAGGGAAACCAAATGCATCCTTGCAACTTGGGGAACACTTGATGCAACAATACTGCAAGTGAGAAGGCTCTTGGAAGTGTTGTAGATCACAAGCTGAATATGAGTCAACAGTGTGGTGTGACTGCAGGAAGGGCAATGTTATTTTAGGCTGCATTAATTGAAGTATCACTTCCAAATTATGTGAAGTACCAGTTCCCCATTACTCAGCACTGGTCTGAGCTCATCTGGAGTACTGTGTACAATTCTGGGCATCACCGTTTAAGAAAGATGGAGTAAAGCTGTAAAGGGTTCAGAGTAGGGCAACAAGAATGATCCAGGGACTGGAAACAAAGCCCTGTGAAGAAAGATTGAAAGAATTGGACATGTTTGGCTTTGAGAAGGCTGAGGGGAGTTATGATAGCCTCTTCAAGTACTAGAAAGGCTGTCACAAAGAGGAAAGCCAGGATCTCTTCTCGATCATTCCAGTGTTCAGGAAGTGGAATAACAAGCTCAAATCACAGGAAGCTAGATTCTGGCTAGACATCAGAAAAAATATCCAGACTGTTAGAGCAGTACAGCAATGGAACCACTTGCCCTGGAAGGTGGTGGGCTCTCCCACACTAGAGGCATGCAAAACGCAACTGGACAGCCATCTGAGAGGGGTGGTTTAACTGGCAGTTCTGCACTGAGCCGGGGGCTGGACCCAGTGGCCCTCTGGCCCCTTCCCACTCTACTCTTCTATGATTCTATGAAGTGGCTTGGTTTGAACAAGCATTCGTAGCCTTTCAGACATCTATTTATTCCCTGATTTGGTGAGAGTATTTCCAAACACTGGCCAGCTTTTTTCATGCATGTTATCTTAAGCACAAGGGTGCTATAGGTGGGCTATAGTGGATTTGTGGCAATGCATGAGGCTTTCATCCCAGTTTGTCAGGGTTTAAATATTAAATATTTAAAACCAGACTTCTTTTGCCCAAAGCCATCACCACAATTATCCCTCCCCAGCCCACAAAGAGAGAGAGAGAGAGAGACAGACAGACAGACAGAGACAGAGAGAGAAGGAAAATGAGGAGAGACTCTGGAGCATCATCATGAAAAGGCCACATGATGGATCATGAATGCACAATAAATGCCTCATGAGAGAAGCCAGAGTCTTAAATGCGGCGCTTGTCTTGTAATCTATGCACATGTAGCGATGTTGCTATCATCACTCACATTTCTGCTTGTGAATCTTGGATCCAACGGATTCGCAGCAGCATGAATTGGATGGCAGCAACTCCTTCCTCTTTCTCAGTAAAATCTTTCACTTGACTGCCTTCTGTACCTGCTAGCGCTTCAGAACAGTTTGTTTGATCTTGGCCATTTGGTAAGGACTCCCTGCACCTGACAGGACAGTTCCTGGCTCAGATGCAGTGATCGCTGAAGAAACTGGCTTCAGAATCTCCAGGGGCTTCTGCAGCTGAACCCAGAAAGCATCTTCATCAAATACAGTGTCCTTTACACTTCTGTGTACATTAAAATCCTTGACTATTGCTGCTGCTGAAAGTTTGCTAATAGTTTACTGAGTGGGTTAAAGTTTACTAAAAGTTTAGTAAACTTTCAGCAGAGAGCACCACTCCACCCCGTTGAATTTTACTACAGAGCTTTGGTGTCTCTATTGTGTTCAGTGCCCCTTTTTCTTCTTGCTTCTTCTTGAAGGCTGCAGCTATAAAACATGCAGCTGTTAGCTTGTTTTGCTCATCTATAGATCTTTTGGAGAGCGTGCAGTTTCATGATGTCATTAAGAAGCAAGTTTAGCACATGACACACGCATCCTACTGCAGTAATGACTTGCTGCTGCTCTATTATGACCTCCCAAGCCGCTCTCATGTCGCTTGCATTGCCAGCCAGCAAAGGAGATGCTTTAACACTTGCATTTCTTCATAGAACTTCATATACTTTACAGCTGAGATACTCTGAAATAGGTCTCATCTCTCCTGTCTCAGTGCTTCCTTAAAAAACTGTTGTTACCACAAAGTTTGTGATTCTTGCACAATGCACATGTGGGAAGCAGGTGGCATATGTTGTACCTGTGCTGCAATTGCACCTACTTCCTTCTTGACACCTGTGCGAGTACTCAGTGAGGGCCAGACTTAGAGCAAAGAGAAGGTAGTAGCCACACTGAAAAAAAAATCTAATGGATATCCCCCCCTCACCCTCACATCTGGATTCCCAGTAGGGATCCAAAGATCAGCCTGGAATCCAGCTCTCCTACACTCGCTGGATCTCCTTCCAACAGTCTGCAAGTTGCATGTGCAGCAGCAGGGCTTGGCTGGTGTGCGTGTGTGTGTGTGTGTGCGCGCGCGCAAGTCAGCGACACGGGCTCACCTGAACTCGCTTCATGGCAGATGCCCGGTCTTGGTGCAGTGGGTTGGTGCCCAGGGAGCTGGCCAAGGAAGCCTGATAGGTTGCCACCTTTAACATGGATTTCTCAGACATCACTAATCATTGCTTGTTAGCGATATTTGTTTACTTGGAGATGCTTATTCTGATTGGAAAACTCTTTGTGGTAATGGTAGTTTTCTGGAAGAAGTAGAAGGAAGACTTCTGGAATGAGGACGTTGGAGAAAACAACCTGCACTTTCACCAGTAAGATCCTCTTCACTTATGTCTACAGGGCCCTTCATACATTCTTGAAGAACATGTTAGGTTATCCTAGTAGCAGTGGAAATGCTTCATTTGACAGTATTTGCAAATCTTTGGGTTTGTGGAAAGTCCCCATATGCTAGATGTTGGTCTCACCATTTTGCTGAGGGAAGGAAGGAAAAGAAAAAATAATAATTTCATGGCTAGTTTGCCAGGAAACACTAAACTATGAGGGACTGCAGTTAAGTATCAGATTAGTAATAATTAAATTATGTTTTATATAAGGGTTGAAGATAAAGTAATCTAGTTTAAATGTGCTTCAATTTTCTGAACTCAGGTAAATTTAAACTCTTACTTTTCAAAGAAATATACTTTCACCTTTCTTTCTTCTTTGTGTTGTCTCCCAGAAACTACAGGCCCAGGCAAGAGAAAAGAAACAGATCCACCAACTACTCCAACAAGAAGAAATATATAACCAGAGAAGAAACTGAAATCTTCTCCTTTCTCTTCTAACAAAGGCAGTGCTCCCTAGCTGAAGGTAACGCACAGTCCTATTGTATCTGAGCGTGGCAGGATGCCCCACAGAAACTGCTGTAAACCTCCAAACATGGAGACTCACAAGCATCTCCTGAAAGGTATGAGCTACCATGACAGTGATATCCAATGCTGCTCTGCCTTGCACCCTGCAGGCTATCTAGGTAACTGTTCCAAGCCATTGAAATTTGGAACCCTGGATGAGGAGAGAAAGAGGCAAGAGCATGGAGTAGAACTGGTACAGTTCCACAGCCCCAGCGTCCTCCCCTCCCTACCCCCTGGCATGCCCCTTTCCCCTTCCAAGACCCAGTTTTGCCCGCCTGGAGTAGGGGGAACCAGCATAGTTTTGACCAAGGGGTGGGGCAGAAAACTGGCCTCTGAAGTCCAAACACTAAGGTCAGAGGTCTTCACTGAATGACCAGACACCAAAAAAACTATGGTCTCACAGATTATTTGGGGCTGGGGGCGCATCGAATTGTGCCCGTAGTCTGAGATTACAGCCTAGAATTTGCTTGTCCTCAGTATACAAGAATTCAAATATCTAATATCCTACATAATCTTAAACAGATGTTTATTACATAGTTTTAAGAAAATATTATGTCAGAGTAAACATATGAACACCTTGTCTATGACATTTTATTCATCATTCTGAAAGAAGATCTTCCATAATCCCTTTTTCAATGCTTTCAATTTTTCATTTAAAAGGTGGTTCAGGAGGGGGGAAAACTACAGAAAAAAATGTGATTTTTTCTTAATTTTTTCCAGGGCTTCCATCTCTAGTCACACCTCATTCCCTCCCACCCCAATTCTTTCCTCCCAACCACCTATTAATTGGGGCTTTCCAAGCTTTTGTGAAGTTATTTGTTCATTCTAAAAGGTTAAAATGCTTACTGCTAAAGCAGTAAGAGCTTTAAGCTAATTTATGCTGGGCTTCTTTTTTGTTAACCCAATTCCTTTTGCCTTCAGCTACACCCACTACAGGAACCTGATCCTCCAAAGGTTATCCAAAACAGAATTCCACCCTCAGGCTGAAAGGGGTCGGCACTCTTGCTTTAGGTAAATAGTACAATAGAAACAACTGGAAGTCATAAAAAGAACTGTTCTGAGGAATAGCAATGTCTATTCTATTTCTGTAGATGTAAACAATCCTTTCCTTGTTGTTTCGATTACAAAAATATGCTCATAGTTTAGTCCTAATTGAGATGTAATAATTCTGACAGCCATTTGTAGTTTTGTAGTTTCTACTTTCTCAGCATCACACTGCCACCAAAAGCTTATTTCTGTGCACCCAACTTCATTTAAAGCTGTACGGCATCTTGTACAGGTACAGTGTTTTGCCCAAAAGAAACTTAACTGGGCTGACATTAATTTTTCAGGTTTGCCTTTTAAGAAACTTTGGGATAAATGGTAGTTCTAACATGGCCTGGAAATGTCACCAATCTTGGTTAAGCAGGGCAGCTCCAAGGGCGAGATTAACACAGAAGTCTGTTGCTCAGGTGCAAACATCTAGATCCTGCAGGTAAAAATAAATAAACACTCAAACAAATAAAGGACCCTCAAAAGACCTCAAGAGTCAGAAAATCTCCATGAGAATTTGGACAAAATTGCCGTAATGACTGATAGAAAATGGGTTGTCCTTGGTTACCCAGTTAGCTTCCTGGCTAAGCAATTATTCCAGGATACTTTTCCTGACAGGATTCACTGTACCTCCTGGGGTTTGAAAGAAAAATTCATAATGGGCATGATAAAGACTAGTGCAAAGACCCCCTAATGTCTTTTCTAATCCATTGCCTTAACCATGCAGACATAAATTCCACATAAAATGTTTATTCATTCCTGTACTTTACAATTCATACCCCCGCAATGTAACTTCATGGAGCTCTCTGGACAGCTAACAATATAATAGGCAACAGTAAAAAAAATTATCAATTTAAACTATTCAATAGACACATCATATATACTCCACAAAATTGGCAGTGACAGAGCAAGATATAAACCAAAACAGAACAGTCTGGTGAATTCCAGGAAACACATGCCAGCTCGTTTCTCAACAGGACCTCATCTTGCACCCACAGCCTTGAAAAAAGCCTGTTGAAACAGATGGCTTGTTACCAGCTTATTACAATAAAACTGAGCAATAAATCTTATTACAATAAATCTGGGTCTCTTTGGGGGGGGGAATCTACATTGGGGGTGCCACTCAGGAGACGCCTTGCTCTGTTTCATCCGGCTCAGGCAGAAATTTGTCACCAAACTGAAATCCAGGCACAATGTGAGGATTGTTTCCTTTCCTGCTATGTAATCTCCAGGCAGCACTGTGGTATAACTGCAGAAAAGGAAATTGTGCTTTCTTCTGCTTTCACGATTAAATATGGCAAGTTCCCTGCTTTAAAAAGAAAAGTTACTGAAAGCGCTGGTTTCAAAACTGAAGTGTTATGAAGTCATCTAGAGAATGCTAAAATCACCATGAGTAGGGATGAGCACATGATAAATGATTTCTGTAGAAAAACCTCCAGGATAAATGGTATTACAACCACTTAAACAGCATTTTAAATTGTGCTCCCAGATTCTGAACTTATTTAAAAACATAATGATATTTAGTATTTTATAGGACACATTAAAAATGCTCAATGTCCCTCACATATTCTATATTTACAACCCCGTAAAGCAAGTCAGTACTTTCTGTTGCAGTGGGAAGTTGAGGCTGAGAAACAATGGCTGTCCTAAACCCATTCAGTGAGAGAAAATGAGGTGGCATTTACATTTAACAAACCAGAACAGGCTGAACAACATGACTGATGGGACCCCCTTTAGTGTCTTCCTTCCTTCCCCTCCCCTATAGAATAGCTCATTATTTCAGCCCCTTTCCTCTAGATCACCCCACCAGGGTCTCCACCTGAGCGCAAAACTAAACATGAGATGAACACACAACTGTCATCCAAAATGGCAGCTCTACATCCGGCACCCCCCCCTTCCCTTTGGTAATGTCTATGGAACTTCCCTGGTGCCGTGATGTCATGATTCTAACTCACATTTTTTGACCTCTCCCATTGGCAGCCAATGGAAAGGACTGACGGTGGGGAGAATTGTGACATCACAGCCATGCAGTAAATTCAAAGAGCAACTATGTAAAGTGGGAAGGGAAGAAGGAAGGAGGGAGGGAGGGAAGAAGCGGGGTATGGATATGGTTGTCCTTTCAGTAGACGATACCCCTTTCCCATCACATTGAGTATGACTGTGTTGCAACCTTGCAGCTAGGTAATATTCGACTCTGCATGTAATGTTCTTATTCCCACCTCCTTTTCCACAGTCAGTTTGTACCCCTTCCTTTGTGGAGCAGACAACCAACATTTCTCCCCCACCAACCACCCGTTCCCTGCTTTGCAACTGTTTTAGAGTTTTGCATGTTATATAAACTATAGAGATGCAAGCTAGAAAATAAAGTTTGTTTTTGCTGCTCTGTGCTAAACAGATTTAGGACCATTATATTGTGGAAAAGTAACATATTTTTAAAGTAAACAAAATGAACATTACTAAGCATTTACATGCCTGTCTAGCTATGCCCTATAAAGTATCTTTAAAATAGGAAGGGAGGGAGGAAGAAAGCTGTAGCAAGCAGCAGTGAAGATGAAACTAAAGGTGGAACTATGAAATCTGCTGCAGGACCTCAGTGTTGAAAAATCTTTGAAGCTGTGCATTTTCTACTATGTAAAACCCAACCTTATTATTAATATAAGTAGTGTTGGAGTTGCCCTAATAAAACTTATTAGGATTATAGAAAAGCTTTGCCTCCCTTCTTTCATCTCCCTCCGAACTGCAGGGTTTTTCCATTCAGGGTCCTTCTAAGGAGACTAGCCCCAGGATATGCGAATAGATACTACTGCAAATGTAATCTTGCCAGAGACTAGCAAATCTCAAATCTCCACCAGCTGCTTCTGCCAACTCCCTCATTGTCTTTAGGGAATTTCCTACCTCAGACTGTAAAAAGCAAACATTGAAGCCTGTTAAATTCTGCAACTTCTGATTGTTTTATTATTTTATCTGTTACTCAGGGTCTCAATGTGTCATTAAGTTTTCCTGATGTCTCTGATGATTTCTTGATGCTTCTGTATTTTAATTTTGCACTTCTATATTGTTCTTATATATATTTCCCATTCTCTTCCCTGCCACGCGAAGGTGACACCAACTCCATAAAACACTCTGTGTTATGTTCTGGTTTTGGTATTCAGTCTTAAACTGGCTCTTCCTCAGCACTGTTGTAATTTAGGAATATCTGTTTGCTCTAAATAAACTGTTGGATGATTCACTGGATCCATACAGTCATTCTTCCCAGGTCTGATATCCTGACAGTGGTAAACTTAATACTGGTGTTGAATCCAAGATTGTCATTCCAGAGCAAAATGGATTCCAGTGGCACAAAGAGACCTCCCCCCACCCTCTGCCATCCTCACCAAGCCTCCTCTAATTACTTGGCTTGTGAAATGTCAGATTGGTGCTTATCTGCACTACAGGGTAAACGATTTGAGAAATAATTCCCCTGCACCACAGAAGCCTGGGAACTATCATCCTGAGAGAAGGTCTTTGTGATTTTTATTCCCAGTACCTTCCCATACTGCAGGATTCTTCAGGAGAAGCCAAGGCAGTTATGCTGGTACAACACCAGTATACATTTGTAGGAAATCTCAGGAATAAATTCAAGTGGTACTTGCTGGTGTTCAGTCTTGGTTCTGAAAAGCCAGGCAGACAGGGCTTTTGGGCCTACCGGAGACTTCCATGCATTAATTCTTCTCAGAGCGCACAATGTGGAATGTGCTGGCTTAGCTAGGTTAGAAACATCCTCCTTCGTAGATTGGCCCTCTGCAAGGAGCTGCGTGCGTGCGTGTGTGTGTGAGAGAGAGTGAGCCTTTCATTGTGCAGCCCAGTCCTCCATTCTGACATTATGTAAACTCAGAAGGGCTGCGCAACATGCTGTCTCTGCATGTCGGCATTGGATGTTCAGTTCTCCCGTTTGCACCTTTGTGATCAAAGAAGAAAAGGTAAACGAACCTATGATGGGTAGGAAAGTATATTAGATTTCCAAACATCCGTCAGCTGGGATCATTGTTGGCTCTTTAAATGCATGAATTTTAACTTCATGCCATTTCTTGTAAGATGTGGCTATCTGCAGCTGTGGCATTTGACTGTTTCTGGCGACGAAAGGTGACCTTTCCTGAGGCTCTGTTATGTGCGTACAGCGTTGCCATGTGCTATCCCTTTTGCTCTACATTGAGGCCTAGGCGATGGCTGACAGAATGTTTCCAGGACTGAGCATTACCATTCCTTTTCATCTCCCTTTCTAAAGTATAGCTCTTCTCCAGAACTAACAACCCATCTGCAAGAGTTCATACATAATACAGCTGAGCGTTCCTGAGGATTTTCCCAGACCCACTTAAGTATAAAAAAGCAACTTGTCTTGAAATTGCTGTGGGAAAACCACAGAAAAACCTTGATGCCAGCACATGCAGATCCCAACACTGGCCAATGTATTCTCAGCTAAGAGAGACAAGAAAGTTCTCGGCAACCCCAAGCAAGAAATGGCATCAGCTCCAGTTTACTTGCTTTGCCCCACAAGACCATCACTGCAGGCCTTTCTTGCCCCTCTGGCTGGTGAAATTGAAAAACCGAAAGCCACTTCAGCCCTTATCTGCTTGGTGTTTAAAACTTGAGGTTGGCTTCAACATGAAAAGAATGGGAAACAATAGAGTTAAGTGTTCTCTCCCGTTATTCTTTTCTCTTTTTGAACCGCCTGAGCATACAAACCAACCAGTCATAAAGACCACGGCCATACTCTCTCTCGGAAACAAGGCCAGCTTTTCTGTGGCAGGGGTGCTAAGCAACCAGCCCACAGCCCCACAGCCTTGTGGTCAGTGGCCCATTTCGCTCTGGCTAGAAGCAGCCCCTGCCCTCCGTGTTTGTCCAGGAGATGTGAATCTGGGAAGCTTCCTCTTAGCTGAATTCATAACAGCCCTGCAATCCTTTCCTAACTGCATTAAAGTGCAACTAACGCTCATAAACGGTGATGAATCATCCTGAACTTTTCTCTTAGTCACAGAACAAAAGAAAAAGCAGTTTATTTCAGTGGCAGCTTCTGATTTGCCAGCTCTCAATACTTTAAATTAGCATTGTCCTCATGTGTAGCCTCCATTAATATTTATCATTATTGGTGGTATTTATTTGTTATATTTCACCATTCCTCCAAGGTGGTCAGGGTCATGATTACTATACCACACTGCCTTGCTGCATCACATCTGAGCTCACTTAAGCTTTGTAGCAGTCCTGGGAGATGGGCTAGACTATGAAAGTGTGGCAGTCTTCATGGCAGAGTGAAGATTTGAACTCTGATCTTCCTGGCCCAAGCCAGCATCTGCTCTTGCCAAACAATTCCCTTGTTCTAAGCTTTCTACCACGATGGCTCGTTTTGTCTGGGTTCAGATGACACAAGCTGTAATTATAGCGGGGGAAACTCTAGAAAAGGCCAGTGTGCCTTATTGCGGTTGACAACCACAGTAAGTTACAATGGTCAATCATCACAACCAGGTTGCATGACACAACTAGCAACCGTGTTTTTTTTTTAAGTCATTGGTTGTTTGTTGTGTCGCACAGACGCAGACACAGGCACAAGAAAACCTCCAATGTGTCCTCAGCTTCCATTAATTTAACCAGGACTTGTATGGAAATCCTGTGCAGTACGGAAAAGTTCCCAGGGTTCAGTTTTACTGGATTGTTTTTAAAGTCTAAATTTGCATATGCTAATTTGCACCAGTCTGTAGAGGATTCTGTCTCCTAAGGACACCCCTATCTGTAAAAATGAATGTATGAACAGCGGAAAGGAGGGCATGATTTCAGAACGCTTTAGGCAGAAAGGTTCAAGGTTGGAGGCAGCAGGTCATGAAGCACTTGTGGGCAAAAAGTCAGCACCTCCAGGGGGAAGAGGGATCACAAGGCAACAGAGAGCACTGTCATTTTGGCAAGTGCTGTGCAGGGGGGTGGGGCAGATGGCCTCCCAGAGATGGGGGGCTCCAAGCACCATCTTCGATCTGGGCATCAGCAAGGAAAGGGGACTGTTTCAAGCTTGGCAGATCATCAGCTGCACAGGCATCATTTCATGGAGACCAAATACGCATCGACAGCAGCAGAGGTTTTATAACAGTGATCACTCTGAGAGGGAGTCACCATATTGCAGCCCAAGAACAAGCTGAGGAGCTCCAGGAGTAAAAGACAAGGCACCCCCTTGCATAAGCCAGAGGTCACCTGTGGGGATGGAGAAACATGTAAATCCTGAGTATAGAGCCGTTATCGTTAGTATTCTTGATTAAGATAACAAAAGGCCAGTCAAGTGTATCACCTGACTGTGAAGAGTACAGCGTGAATACAAGATGCAGTTTTCATGGGCGTGAATCAGCCATGACTGGCAGCTTCTGGGGATGACTATGCAGAGTAAGGTGAAGACTACAAATATATATCCAGTGTGGTGTAGTGGTTAAGAGCGTGGGACTGGAACTGGGACTCAGACGATCCGGGTTCGAGTCCCTGCTCAGCCATGGAGCCAACTGGGTGACTGGGCCAGTCACAGGCTCTCAACCCAACCTACCTCACAGGGTGGTTGTTGCGGGGATAAGATGGAGGAAGAGAATGATGTAAGCTGCCTTGAGCCCTTTGTAGGAAAAAGGCAGGATATAAATCCAATAAATAAATAAATAAATATCTGCCAAAGAACAGCTACTTTCTGTATCAGGAAAGACACCTCTGATCTTGACTGAGTCTCAGTTCAATGAAATCAACTCTGATCATACATTTAAACTCTGCAGCTTAATGCTGGCGTTTCTGTCTGAACCCTTTTTCTTGGAGCAAGCTGCCCTGAATACAGAGGTGGGTCTGTTTGGGGGTGACATTGCAACCCCACTGAAATTGCTGCCAAATTTGCTGCTGTGGCAGTAGCAAAATTAAGCAGCAATTTTACTAGGAACCAAGGGACACAAGGAGCAATGAAGTACTGCAGCCCCAGGAAGCCTTCCTAGGAATGTGATTTAACCTTTGAGAGCTGGCAACTCAGAAGCTGCTACTGAAACAAACTTCTGCTTTTTTTTTTTTTTTTTGCTGTGTGACTAAGAAATTCAGGATGCTTTGTCATATTTTATGCATCTAAATGCAGAGAAAAATGGATTGCAGGGTTCTTAGGAATTCAGATAAGATGTTTCTCAGATTCACATCTCCTGAGCAAACGCACAGGGCATGGGCTGCTTCTAGCCAGAACTAAATGAGCCACTGACCATAGAGCCACTGAGGTTGTGGCCTGGGTATTTAGCACAATCGCAACAGAACATTTAAATCTGAAATCTGCTGTTGGAGGGTGGGGACCTGCTACACTAGATTTGGGTGTGGGGAGAAAAGGGGGAAATCCTTTTGCACTAGTTTGCAAGACGCCAGATGGAACATACTACAGTTTCTCCTAAGCCACTATTTCTGAAATTTCTCAGAAATCGATTTACCATAATCTATGTATCATTAAATGAATTCCTATCTCAGATGTTAAGGATTTGTTTGTGTTCCCAGTTTCCCAAGCATGAAATCTTTCACCAGAAGTCCAGTTGGGTTTAGCTTCCTTTTGGCTAGAGAGTGGTAGAGATCTTGAGTATTTATATTTTATGCCTCATGTTTATATCCCAGTTTTTTTCATCTTCCAAGGAACCCAAGCTGGCTTGCTTTCCCCTCCTCCTCCTCCTCCTCCGCCGCCATTTTATCCTTGCAACAACCCTATGCAGTGGGCCAGCCAGAGAGCCTGTGACTGGCCCAAAGTCACCAGGGAACTCCATAGTTAGCAGAGAACAGAACCTGGATCTATTTGTATCTTTCCACCTACTAGGCCACCCTTGGTTTGCAAAGCATAACCGTCCTACAAAACAGGGGACTCCTGTGCTTCATCTGTGCCCCGTGGAAGCCATAAATGTGCACTATCATTTGCTTTAAGGAATCCGGTTGCCAAGGACAAAGCAAGCTGCCTGCACAGAGCAGAGTTTGCTTTTACAGCCGTATCTCTGGAGACAAAGGCCAGCACGCCTGACACAGAGGCGCTGTCAGACAGTAGCGTTCAGTGGCTGACTCATTCTGATGCAGAAGTTCCTCCTTCTTCCTCATTTGGCCACAGGTTCTAACATTGCAGTCTGGCACTAACTGCAATCATGCCAAAATGCACTTGTTATGCTTTCACATTAAAGGCAAACATGGTCATGAATCAGATTTTTGAAATAATTAGTGGTGTTGTTCATTACACGTGCTGACATTTTGCCAAAAGGTCGCTTTGTCTTTCTCCTGAACTGTAGAAATGAAAAATGCAATTTATTTTATCCTGGCTTTTTTCTCTTTTTAAAAAACATCCTTAGATTGCTGCCTGACCTTAAGAAATTAGAAAAGTTTTCTTTCTTTTTAAAATGGCCTTCTATCAACAAGCAGACTGTGACCACAACGAAGGGAGACCATTTTTCTCTGTCTCTAAAAAACCATGATGGAAATTTACCAGTGAAATTAGAAAGGGCTATCCTGCCTCTACCTGCATCATTGATTACAATATCTGCTCTTTAGGTTAACAAGAGTTGAACAATTATGGGGAACTTGGAATCTTGTTACCCCGATTCTTGGGCTACATCCACACTGTAAGGTAACTTGCTTCCTTCTACAAAGCTGCCAGCTCGCAACACTGGTAACGCGTGGAAATTGAGCTGTGCCGACTAATCATCTCCTCTGTTCTCCCACAGAGCCTCTTGTGTAAGGACATAGCCAGTTGGAATTTCTGCATAGCTGGCTACACTATGCTTCCCCGGCATGTTCAGGGTCAATTTTCTACTGTATCAACCTTAGTGTAATAGCAAGGTTTGAGAAAATTATACAGCTGCTGGAATCTCCCACTGAGATGACTTTGTCTCATCCTCTGACTCTGAGTTTTGTGCTAATTCTGAAGCACAATTCAATGTGGTAATCAACCTAGTTTCACTGCTAAACTTTTTTAATGCCATGATTAAAGCAATTCAAGGCATTGTGGGTGTTCTGGAGCATGCATGGAACTCTTGCAGAAGCTGGCTTTCCCATTCACTTCAATGAGCTGTTTCTCCCCCACCTTATCCCCAGAGCAGGAAATAGCAGGGAAAGGAATAGTAGGGGAGCTCTGTGGGCAGTACAGCTCCATTTTGCATCACAGCTCCTGTGCCTGAAAGCAATCACTGATTACAATAAAAAAATCTAGCCCAGTCCCCCAGGAATGGAATCCAAGGTCATTGTCTCACAATTTTAATGGATACCACTGGGGAAATAGAACTTCCCCACCCCTTGCAGCCCACTGCAGACAACTTCTGCTCTGGTGGGTCCCTCAATCCTCTGGAGCAGATCTGGGGGATGTGCATGGGGGAGCAGAGGAAGGGGAGCCTGCTCTATGGATGGCCCAATGAGCTTGGACCCAAACTCAGTAAGTCTGGATGCAAGCGTTTCCCAGATTTCCTGTTGAGGAATCAGCAGTGCCCATCAGTCTGCCTTTAGTTCTACTTACCACCATGCTTTCCAGCTTTTGTTTTTGCTTTGTTTTTTTTTTTGCATATGCTAATTTGCACCTGCTCTCACACCATCTGTCACAAAAATATGTACAAGTAGATGCTGAGAGTCTCAAATGGTGTAAATACCTGTTGCAGTAATGGTGTGGCTTCTCCCTCATGCTACTGCAGCACTGTAACACTGATACAGCTGTAGAAGATTGATACCTGCATGAAAGGAATGGGCCACAGGATGGGGGGACTTCATTTTCCAAGTATTTAACACCAGGAGCGGAAACTTCCGGCCCTCAGATGTTTTGATTAAAACCCTCATCAGCCCTTGCCAGCATGGTAGGAATGATGGAAACTGTAGGCCAGAACATCTGGAGAGCCACAAGTTGCCCACTCCTGATCTCATGGAAGTCACATGTCCATATTCTTCCTTAATGCAGAATACTTGTTAGGGAAAAACTGACAGGCGAGGGTCAGGGGGCCTCCAAGTCGTCCCTCTGGATGCTAGCAGTCGTCCCTCTGGAGTCACCGCAGGCCATATTTACTTCCAGGTTCAGTAGCTGTGTGTCTCTGAATCACCGGCTCCTAGAGGACAACAGCAGGAGAGGACTATGGCCCTCATGCCCTGCATGAGGATTTCCCAGAACACCTGGCTGGCCACTGCAAGAAAACAGGACGCTTGCCCAGACAAGCCTTTGATCTGTCCGGAGGGCTCTTCTTGTGTCCTTATGTTTTTGCCTAACAGTACGATCCGAGGGCTGCTAGACATTATCTAGACAACCATAGGATGTTTGTTTGTTTGTTTGTTTGTTTGTTTGTATTTCCAGCTATGAGGATGAAAACATCCGATCTTGGGTGTCACACTCAGAGTTGAAAGAACTGGGCCAGCTGCTTCTCTGAGCTTATCAAAATGACCTCTGAGAAGCGTTTTGGGGGCATTCGGGGTGGCAAGCAGGGGAGGAAACTTGTTCTGCAGGATATGACATAGCCTGGCGTTGCCCCAGCATCTGCGCTCCTTGCTCTGGAGCATCACATTTAGGCCATGAAAATCTTTGCCTAAACACTCTGCCTCTGCATTCCTCCTGCCCAGCATAGCATCCCTCTGAGTTGTGGACTGTGCCCTCGGTGTCCATTCTGAATGTTCCAATACTAATCTAGACAAGCAAGGATGACAGGTAATTTGTTCAGCAAAAATACTCTGGAACCTCCCTCCCAATGTGTGCAAACACTTGTGATTTTTTAGAAGCAGGACTGGATGGTACATCGTTTTGAAATGTTGCTGTTAAATTAAATAGGGCGACAGCCATTCCACGCAGTGAAACACCAACGTGCCCTCGGCAGACGAGGCGGGGGTCTGGTTTTAATCCCAAAAGGCCTGTGTGTGTGAGGCATGCAGGGCTCTCCCCTGCCCCTAGCTTACATCCCCACAATCGGTGCTCCAGGTGTGTTCCTTCACAATGTGGGAGGTAATCTTGACTGGGGAAAGGTGCCTGAGCAGGTATGCACTGGGCTGGAAAGGACTCAGCATGCCTCACCTGCCGCCTCTTTTACTCTGGCAATCAGGCCCCAGCCGCCTTTGTGACTGGGGCAGTTCTGAATTTAAGTGCATGGAACTGCTGTCATCACATCCAGCGCAAACGCACAAAGGAGGTGAAGGATGGGGGGAAGGAAGGAGGGAGCAGAATTCAGAAACATAAGTGTGCCTCCCCCACTCCCCCCAGTTGTGGACCAGCAGAAGTTGACGCATCTGCTACAGAATTTCAGCTGGACAATGAACAGGATGATGTTTGCAGCCGAAGCCCGAATCCAGGAAACAAAAAGCAGGGCTTGGACGCTGTGCTGTGCTGCGATCTCTGATCTCTGCCACCATCTATGTTTACACCAGCGATTGCAGTTGATATGCACTGGCAGCAAATTGGCACGTCTGCTGCTTGTGCCCTGTGGCAGTTTTACTCCTTGGAGAGAAGTTTCATCCTCGGGGACCATCAGACTGGCATCGTCAGCTAGCATTATATCCCCACAACCCCCACTGGGTATTGGAGAATATTAATGCATTCTCCTTGCTATTATCATTCCTAACTCTATCATTTTCTGAGCCACTTCCTTTGGGAATCTCCAAGCAATGCCTCCTCTCCCCAGTGGATGCCCATCAGAGTTATACGCATATGCAAGGAAAGGAGTGACTCCTCTTTAGGAGAAAATTGGTGTAGGCTGGAACAACTCTGATTGCATCTTAGTGAAAGACAGTTCTGTTCTGCCCAGGAAGTGAAGTGGGAATAGGATAGAAAAAGCAACCCTATTTACATGCTCTCTGGAATCACCTCATACTTCTGTATCTGAACTGACTAAAAGCAGGAAAGGAAACAGGATGTGCTGTTTGAACACCCTCTTTCCTGTGCTTAATGTCCTGCTCAGAAAGGGACCAGGGTCTCTTTCCCCTAGTTCAGTCCTAACCCAGAATCAAGCACTACAAATACTGCCATGTTGATAAAGGCATAGGGTTTGGAACTAAGCAACAACAGCAACAACAGACTTGTCTCATTGGTTCAATGGAATATGTTATGGACATAGGAAAAGATACTATATAAATCAATTTCTTTTGCATAATTTGGCATAGAGTATTATCAGAGGCATAGAGTATCATACATGCTCTGTTTTCTTTTGTTGTCTCCGGTGAGGAGGGTAGGTATGGAAGGGGGCCTATTCAGCGGTTGTCCCTAGCCCTGGAATTCATCCCCCATCTATTTTCCTCCATGCTGGACACCTTCTTAATTCAGAATATCTCCAAGTGCCTATTATCTGCTACTGGTATTTAACAGCTGTATTTCTTATTTTTACATGATGATGCCATGCATTATTATTTTCAACATTGTATCTCTAAAATGTTTCTCTAACATGTTAAAAATGTATTATTCTTATGTTTATACACTGCAGGGTTTTCTGGCATTTTTAATTTTGTCATCCATCTTGGACATATTATGTAGAAAGGCGAGATTAAAAAAAGACTGATAACATATGAAATTGTGTAACCTCATGATGAAACTTGCCATTTCAAAAGACAAAACCAAAACCCATTATTGGAATTTCTAGCATGGAATTGTGGAAGGGGGAATGCAGAGAAGGCAATAAATATATTCGTCCCTAGGTGGAGGACCGGACATGAGGCCTTGCAGGATGCAGGTGTTCTGTCCCCTTCCGCTTCATCAGGCCAGTCCACCCACTTCCCTTTTGGTTTCTGAGCCTGTGAATTGTGCCTTTGAGCTGACAACTTCTCACATATTGTCAAAGCTTCCTCTTCAATCCAGAGTGGGAAGTGGCTGGTGTATATGTGCCGTTTAGAGCAGTTAATCCAGTCTAGTCTTTTCTTTCTTGTTTTAGTGAGTGGTTTTTTGGTTTTGTTTTGTTAAGATTCTGAAAGGATCAGCAGATTCTATGCAAGAGAAAAGTCAATTACTTTCTGGGTCAAGAGTGGGTGGGAAAGGAAAGGACAGGAGAAGACAGGAAGAGGTGTGATTTTAATAACGTTGCTTTTAAGAAGGTCTCTACCAGACAGCTGAAAGCCTTTGATAAGTATAAATGATAAAAGGTAGGGGAGTGATGAAAAAAAAATCAGACTCTGGTTGGGCTGATAAAGTGGGTGGAAGCTACATTGGCCATGAAGAAGTAATAGAGATGCAGATGAAGGTGAAAGAGATGGAGGAACTAGAGAAAAGGACAGGAGGAGGAAGAGGCAAGATGAGTGAAGACTGTCGAGCAGCCATTTGTTCTTTCCATGAAACCCCTTTCAGATGAATGTAGGTGAAAGATATAGCAGGCGACAAAGTGTACAGCTGTACAATTTCACCAGCCCTGCTGGGACTAACTTCATGCCAAACCAGGACTGTTAGTACCAGACAACCAGAAGACAGCAGGAGAGGGCCTTGCTGGCCATACCAGTTTGAGTCCAGGGAATCTGTAGGACTGTCTGTTCCTGTGGTAACTGGTCCCACTACTGGCAGCATCAATAGAGGTCCCACTCCTTGACCCCCATGGCCAGAGCTAAGGAGGAGATGGGCACTTCTTAGTACAAAGCACCTCATCTCTGGAATGTCCTTGCCTGGGAAACTGATGAGCTCCATCCCTGTTTTCCTTCAGATGGGCTCAGCATGCTTCTTTTCTTGTGTCCTTTGCTGAAGTCTGCTGATTTAGCTGCTGGTTTCTCCTCAATTCAGTTTTAGTGTCTTCTTTTCTGCTGCTCTGTATGTTGCAGCATCAACGGGCTGTTTCTTTGCAGAAGCCACCTAGAGCACTGAACAATGGAACAGTGCAGGGCACAAATCTAAAAAAGTCAATAAACAAAATGGGCCCCATAAGGGAAGGACTGGGGGCTCACTGGCCCCCTCATGCTAGCTGCTAGAGGCCCTGGCTGCTACCAACCCTGTCCTTTTCTAAACCGATGCTTTGCTTGGTAAGTGAATGTAGTAGGATGCAGCACAGGTTGGTGACACTTTGGAATATTCAAGCTATAATTGTGGCTTATGATGCTTTCTGAACCCAGCCAGGCATAGGTAACAAGCCACTCACAACCCTAAAGCAGGGTTCTGGGTGGTCATACACTTTGCTGGTCATGCATTTTTCCTTCACAGTAAGTGGACACAAGAGTAAAAATTAAGCAATAGTTTGTTTGTTTGCTTGCTTGCTTAATTTCTCTACCTCCCCAATAACCAAAGTTTAAAGTTCTGGTGGTTTTGTGTCAATGGATTCATTTGAGAAAAAGGCCATTTTGGTATGAGCAATGGTAATTGAATGACAATTTAGCTAGTTTTGTCCAGAAATTATGGCTTGGCCATCTTTTAGAAGCAAGATTACCAGACAATATGAGGCTAGAAATGGAGAATTTCAAGAGGTTTGAAGATGGTTTAAAAGAGGTATTACACTGAATATGCATGTTGTTCTCAGTTTTTAATAAAGACTGGACTATTCCAGCCTGCTTTAAACTGAATGAGATTTCTGATTAACCACTACATACTATCTATGTATTTATGTTAGAAGGTTAAGAACATAAAAAGAGCCCTGCTGGATCACACAAAAGGTCAAGTAGACTTTTCAGGTTTTTGAAACCATACAAAAAACCTGCCACACCTAATTATTTAGTGAGGGAGAGGGAATGAATACGCACACTCTGAGCAGCTTTTTGTGATTCCAACATCTTTTTGTTGTTTGAAAAGGCTACTTTTATCTTAAAATGCACACCAGATTTAACCACTGACTTCCTTTCTCCCTGTTGCTCTCCCATATTTGGGGTTCTCCAAATTTTTTAAGGCAGAAAAAAAAAATGGATCAGGCAAAGCAGTCTGACACTGCATCAGCGAATGCAGAGATGAGTTTGGAAAGGAGATGAGAGGCACTCTGACAGTTCTGCTTCCACGCCAGTCCTTTGTGTTTCTTTTCAGGCCACATGAGGCAGGATGTGCATTTGCATTCAATCCCTGACCCAAACTTCCAATTGCTGGAGAAGGGGGAAAAAAAAGTCAGGACAATTACACTCATTTGTCTGACTTGCTTTTACTGAAATCATTCAGACAAGGAAAATTGCATTACGTTGATTCTCTAAGGTATAATTTAGGCATGAGATGTTTACAATCAGGCCTCATTTACATTAGTACAGAGGGAGGAAATATGGGTTTCTGTGGGATATTTCAATTGGTGGGTAATTTGCCAGTCTAAACACTAATGTTTACTTACATTGCTGCACTTAAGCAAATGATGGGCCAGATTCTGCATATATGAGTAATGTGAACAATCCCCGTCAACATTTTTTTGGTGTGGAGGAGGGAATTGTTTATTACAGAAAGCACAATAGGGTTGGCTGTAATAAACTGTTTAGAATCAAACAGATTGAGCAGGTAACATATAAAAATGCCCCCTTAGGACATTTTTGGCTCTGGTACTCCCAAAGTGGCATCAGTCCCAGATTCACAGTAGTATCCCTGGAGGTACTGCCATCTTCTCCTCCCTCCCCCACCTCCTGAATACTTTTTCTAGCCAGCTGAAAAAACCTTTGTCCTTTTCTGGCTAAATTCAAAGAGCTTTTGGCACAAAATCTTTTTAATCCTTTGGGGTAAGCCACTTTCCTAGCACCTTCCAGGCATCAGTTACCTTCTGCAGAAAAGCTCAGAAACAGATTAGACTCTGATAGGGTATTAGTAACCATTAATGAAATATCTGTTGCTCATGATCAAGTAGCAGATTATATGAGAACCTAGAAAGGGAGGGCTTTCTGTTCCCTAGATGAAGGAGAATTTGATGGCTACGATAATATGCAGCAGAGCCTGCATGCCCAAATAGGCTCATCAGATTTTATTGTGGGATGCACAGAGATATATCTTTCTAGTTTACATTAGGATGCAACTCTTCCTACAGTTTGGGAGCATCCCACGGTACTGCAACGGCATTAGTGCTTGCAGTGCAACTTGGAAAACTAGCCCTGATCTGCACTTGTTCTGGAACAGGACAAGTCTGCAGACATTTCTGTGGAGAGCTGTGTAGACTTGGCCCATTCTGAAACATAAGTTCAGGCTGGCTCCTTATGCTAGTGTTCATTTCTGCTGGTTTTGCAGCAACACTGGTTACTCCTCTTTCATTTTAAAATATGCTTTAAAATACAGAAATAAAAAAGAGCAGATTGTCTGCAGTATGCACACACTCCTTGATGCTGCGGTTCTGTATATTGTTGCCTGAAAGTAGGCTCCACTGGATGCAATGGAGAAACTTATCAAGTAAACTTGCATAGGGTTGCACTGTTAATTACCCTTAACTAATGGCAGTTTCCAACTGCAAATTGTCCCCTCTAAATGAAGGAAATCTCAAAGGGAAGAACAGACTCAGAATTGTCTATGTTTTCTCCAAATGTATATTGCAATATGAGCCCAGCAATATACTTGACATTGCTTAGAGAGGTCTTATAGTCTATCATATACTCACATGGGAAATCCGCATACTCCCAAGTCCAGACTGGTGGGCATGTCATGCCAGAGGGCAAGCTCATGTGGCACGGGAGGTGTGGCAAAGCTGTGTGTGATGTGGATTAGGAAAGCACCTTGCAAAAGAAATCTGTTTTGAGAGTTAAAATGGGGAGATGGAGGGAGCCTAAAGACTGGCAGAAAAGAAGGCCATTCTAAAAATAGAGAACTGCAAATCAGAACTCAGCAGAACTGAAGCACCAATAAGATGGGGAAAGGAGATAGAGCATCTGCTGCAGAAAGGTAAAGCACTTTTCAAATTGAGGACTTTGAAGTTGATGCAAACCAGGATAGGAGATTTGAGGGCAAGATAGAATGGTGGCAGCCCCAGGAACCTACAGAAGTGCTTTCTACTGGGTCAGAGCATCCGTCATTGTTATCTGCGCTTGCTGTGATGGCAGGCAGAGAGGAGCCTGGGTTCCATGAACAGGAGATGCCAAAGACTGAACCTGGGACCAAGTGGACAAAGCCCATGCTCTGCCTCTGAGCTATGGATGAACAAAAATGGTTATCAGAGAGAACAGCAGATTGAAAGTCCAGTAAGAAGTGAATTAAAGTTGGCAGAATGTATGGCTGCCAGGGAATGGTCCATTCAGGAGGCTGATTCTGATTTAGGCACATGAAGCTAGGTTGGTAGAAGCACACTTCCCTGACCCCCCTTCCCTATAGCAGCTTCCCCTCTTCCAAGAATGCAATACAGAGAGTTGGGGGACTCTACTGAATCAGGTCAGCTGTGGTGTGGAGCAGGGGGGGATCCCTGAAAATCAGACACTTTCTGTGAGTGAAGCCATTCCATCAACAGATGGCAGATCCTGGATCAAATAATCCAGTTTTGATAGGCTTGAAGAAGAAAGAAAGAAAGAAAGAAAGAAAGAAAGAAAGAAAGAAAGAAAGAAGCAACATGACTTGATGCTTCTGGGAATTTGAAAGAGGAAGGATGGAAGGAAGTTCTGCACTCCCATAATGTTGTCTGATGCTTAGGCTTAGTGTTTACCCAACCACGGCATGCCAATGAGTTGAACAGAGCACCCTGGTAGGCAATGATGGTGGCAAAATGGGGAGAATGTAATGAGGGCCAACTGAGGTGGTGACGTCTGGAAAGAGAGCATGACACAATGCAACGCAGAGGTACCCCAAAGGAAGCACGCGCTAGCATCTCCGTGACATGAAGGTGGCCCTCATGCAAGGCTGAAGAAGCTTGGACCTGGTGGCAGAATGCAAAGCATGAGAGAAGATCCTGGAGAAAATCCCGGGTCAGACTCAGGATTTTGAAAACACTGACACCCTCTTCTGTCCATGGGTCCCTCTGCACATTTCTGAGTATGCCTCCTGCAAAGGTCTGTGTGATGCTGATGCGCGCCTACTGGCATCTGACCTATGGCCACTCACTCATTTTTTCATCATAGGTAGCTTAGCTTTATTTGGGCCAGGCTTTGGTCTCATTCAGGCAGGCTGCTCTTGAGATGGAGGGATCAGCAGCGTACTGAAAAGAGAGTCCACAATTTGTCATATGGTCACAAAGCCTGCCCCCTGTGTGTATGTTTTCATAGGATAAAACACTTAGTCTCATCCTCACGGAATGTCTTCCATGACAGAATCATTAATCACAAATCTCTGAAGTAACCGTAAGTTCAAACTGAAAAGGCAAAGGGAGTGTTTTCATGACTTTAGGCTTTTCCACAGTAGGCTGTTAATCAGTGTATACACTTTTGTTGTTGTTGTTGCAGCATGGAGATCTGAGCTCCATCCAAAGAATGCTTCCTTTTCTGCTTTTCCACTACATAACTTCAGGGAGCAATCTGCACTAGGCAGTTTCACTGGTATTGCAATGCCTGACTTACGGGCATGTCGCTTGATGCGCATCTGTACCCGTTCTGCTTGTGCTATTTCTGCCGTCATATCCGGGATTTCTTCAGGCCAGTTAAAGCACAGCTTTTAATATGTTGTGTTATTTCCTCTGTACATCCATCAGTGTTTGCAAACGTGCAGCACAGTCCTGGGGCCTGGAGGGTTGACTTCAGTGCACTGGTGGGGAAGAGGAAATTTCCTGTTGAACTTTGACAAAACAGCAGCAACTTGGAGAAGGAGGCCCTTCTGTTGCCTTCCCAGTCCCCCTACCCTTGCCACGGGCTTCTCTTCCTCCCTACTTCTCTCTTCCCTGTCCTTTGAAAAAATGACATTCACAATGTCTTTTCAAGCTGTTTTGATTGTCGTCTTTGTTCTCATACATGAAAGAACAACAAGCTGAAACACATATCTACTCAGAAGGAAATCACAGAGTGCTGGACAGGGGCCCAGGGAAAGCTGGGCGGTAGCCCCCATTTGGCTATGAAGAGCACTATGTGATTTTGGGCCATTACTCACTGCCAGTCTAGCCCGCTTCACAGGGAGGTTGCTGTGGGGATAAGAAGGCGTGGAGGAGGTCTGTGCAAGCCACCCTCAAAAAGAAAATAGTTAGGATAGAAATGCAGTGTTGGTACTGTGAATCCCCTTACTCTATTGACTTCAATAGAGCTTATTTGTGAGGAAGTCAGCAGAGAAGAAGTGGAGGGGTATGGGAGAACTGGCCTTGCTGGTTTCACCTCATGGATTATGGCAGCAAGCAGCATTTCGGCCTCCCATTTGCCTCTCCCTTTCTCTTTCTGCATGATTTGTGTGAGTGGGCAGAAGGAACCATCTTTACCCCATCCCTTTTAAGTCTCTGCTTCCTTGCTCATTACACCTTTTTAAAGCGCAAGTTTCCTGCACAGATCACCTTTCCAATTCCTTCAGCTTCTCCCATAGCTGCATTTGTGTGTGACACAAGATCACATTTTCAACACAGTGGTAACTATGCTGCACCCCAACTGCAATAAATGTGTTTTTCATAAATGCTGAAACTGTGTTCTCTCATAAATTTAAGGGGCTCTAGTGTGGATTTCCCCTTGGAGGAGCTGTGCTATAGCAGAATAGCACAAAGACACAAGGAGAAACAGTGTCGTGTCTCTTGTTCTGATAGAACACCCCATTTTCCTCATGATGATGATGATGATGATGGGGGAAATAGAAGTGAAACTGGAGGAGCATGCCATCATCTAGAGAGCCTGTAAACAACCGTGAGTAAGGACTCACAAACACACAATAAATGCTCCATGTAGAAAAGTTCTCCAACAGACGCCGGTTGTTCTAAGCAAAGGTTCCAGCACATGTGCTCATTAACTGCTAAATCTACCCAGATGGAAAAGGATTTATTCACAGCTTATGGTCTGATTGCACAGTGCTGCGTTTTGCTTAAAGTAATGCTAGATTGGTATAGACTGGTTCTGTGAATGTTTCTTGAAATGGGCATTTCAGCTTCAAGGCTGGAGTCTAAAACAAGCATTTAAGAGACCGTACGTGAGGCACAAAGATTTGTTCACCAAGATCCAAGCCCTACTTTGCCATAACCTTCTGCACGATCATCATTGCCAGCATCGTTGTGATGACTGCAAACCAAAGGCAGGACTGTTTTCCTGAAATGGGGTCGTGGTCTCAAATGCCACCAAGCCCATCTCTTATGGGCTATGGGAGAAAAGTGTGGTCTCCCATAACCCATAACTCTTCCCATGCCCCTTTCGCTCTCATATGCTTTTTGTGGCTCAGAGGCACTCAAGCTAAGTTGGGAGTGTCTGGAAACTCTCACTTTGCTTTGAAGCAATTGCAGTGGTCATTAAGACATTTTGCTTTGGTTTTTTTAATTGGAAGGGGCGGGATAGGAAATTCGGCAGGTGCAACAGGGTGCACTGGTACCCACAGGTGTCATATTGCTGCCTCTGGGCCAGAACACTGCTGCATTCCAGGTAGCCCTTGCCTTCCTCTGGCCCGCAGTCGGGCCTCAATTAAGGAACAGCTTTCCACAGGAAACTCAGCTACTCCATGCTCTCTACATCTTCAGACATTAATTAAACCATTTTATTTTATCTTATTTTATTTATTAAGCATCACTTTCCAACAACTGTGGCTGCCCAATGTTTTTAATTTTTAATTGCTACATTGTTGGTGCTGCCCATTTTTCCTTTTCTTGGTTTTTAAAATGGCAATTTCAAGTTTGTGCTTTTAAAGGAAGTGGTTAGCTGTCTTCCTGGCTCCGTTGTGGAGCTGAAAGGCAGGGTAGAAATGTTTTGATGATAGATAGATAAATAAATAAATAGATAAAATGAGGGAAAGGGATATAGAGACATGTTCAGACACACCTTTCCATTTCCAGCCTTACCTAAGTAGTAATCAGGGCTCTACAAAATGTAGAGATTTTGTAGGGTTACAAGTTCTTTCCATTCAAGCAATTAACTAGAAAATGCTCAATAGATTCAGAACATCAGCAGGGGTTGGACTAAATGACCTTTGAGGTCTTTTCCAACTCTGTGATTCTATGACCAACACATCTATAAAGCATATCTTTGAAAACAGAATTCCCAGAAATAAAACTCTTGCATGAACAGAAAAGTCCTTCATCCGTCTCTGGCATCTGCTGAGCTTTAGAACTGGGAAGCAACCGATGGAAATGCTGGCTGATGTGTCCATGCATTGGTACTAAGTGGGGGTCGAACTGCAGGGGATGCGAACTGCAGTGCGGGGCTGGCACTTCGGAGGAAGACGCTTCATCAGGATTGCAACAGGGAAGAAAGAGTTAAGCCTCTTCTGTTATTTTCCCTCTCCCCCCATGCAATTTGCATTTTTAAAGTGTAAAGATGAAAGAAGACACATATTTACATATGTTTTGCATATGATATGCATGTGCTAATTTATATGTAAAGAGGCACATTTAGAAATAATTACCATAATACAGACAGAAGTAATACACATCTCACTATAGTGGGGAAGGCCCTTCCAAAGGAAGGGAAGCAGGTGGCTACCAGGAGGAGGGCCTTTTTGGTTGTGGCACCTGGCTTTGGAATGAACTCTCCAAAGAGGTGTGCCTGGCAGTATAAAAATGAAATAAACAGAACAGGGTTGTGATCAGCTGACCTCTGTGCCTGTTCCTTCAACTGGTGTACAGGTGGACAATTTCAGGTCGCTGTCGCTTCCATCCTTTTTTAATGGTCTTTCTCTTTCAACTGGGTTGGAATGATCAGTCCTTTAAATAAAGGATACCTTCAAGCAGAGGACTGTCCTCTGGCAGCCCTTTGAATGGAAGACTCTCCTGCATAAAGTAGGGCACATGCCACCTCATGTGTAGTTGCGCAGCGACACATATGGATGTAGACTTAGCACTTCCGCAGGGCACGCAGGGAGAAGGGACGGAAGGACTTGGTTGCATCCTTGCTACCTGTGTGTTGCTGATCGCCAGGCATCTTTGCTCCATGGTTTGCTCCTCGTTCAGTTTTCGTTTGCTCAGACCTTTTAAAACCAGCGTCTCTGCTGAGATGTCTTAGACCAGAATGCTGTTCTACCGTCCTAACGTGCATCCGTTAATGCAGACCTAATTCCCCACCCTCCCAGTAAAAACAGCAGCAGCCTGCAAGTCTGCAGTCCAGGTGACTTGACAAAAGCCAGTTGGATTCATAGACATCCAAGCTCGTTTGAATCTGTTCTGGATTTCTCGGACATCCCTGCCTCCCAGGCATTGGATCCCTGGTGTGCAGGGCTCTGCTGCATGCGCAGTCAGCCATGACCCAGCTCAGAGATGAGCCACGTGGAACCCCCTGCAGATTTAAAGTTGTGCTTTGTGCTGTTTCCTTCACACAGCCAGCCTCACATTTCGCCAGGCCTCCAACGGCATGTAGAAAGACGGCTCTAGCTTTGGAAGTAGAGGAGACTATTAGGCCATGTATTGGAGACTTTTATCACCAGAGTACCTGACAAATGCCTCACCTCAGTGAATATTCGTGTTTTGAAACACCATATTTGGTGTGACTCTTAAGAGTCCCAGAAAAGGACTTGTTTGATTCCGGCTTAAGCCGGCTATTGCCTTTTCTAGATTTGCATTCTCTACCCTGGTAGTTGAGACAGCTGCAAAAAGGGATGACCCATTAGCCTAGCATCTTATAACAAACAGCTGTCCATCTTTGTCAAAGAAATGGGCAAGTTCAGGTAGGGGAGACATCACAGTTTGCGTTGATTATGCTTTCACCACTGTCAAATCCAAAAGGGCAGGCAGGCACCTTTCAATAGAGATGTCAGCCATTTTCTTTCTAGCACTCACAGCAACAGTGAGTAATGGAGCAAAAGATACGCTTGATCTTGGCACTCGGCCACTTCAGAAACCCTTGGATGTTTATTGCTCTGTCTGCTGAAAGATCCTTACAGCCACGTCATAAAACCATGGCAATAGAAATGCTTGTATTAACAGAGGCTCTTTGGGCTTTGCATGGCCTTCCACAGACGCGGCTCGCTCCTTTTCACCGCCTTTGAGCAGTGGCGCAGCTGGGGTGCTAAAACCCAGGCCCCGCCCCCAGGAGGATCCAAAGGGTGGAAGGAAAAGGAGCAGGTGACGGGAGCCCTGGCAAAGCAGCCTGCCCTCGGCCCCTGGGCCAGCAGGGGCATGCTAGGACGCCATGTTGTCAGGACTCATTGAAGTAGGGCAGCCTTTATTCAGAGAAATACCTGCTTTCGTGTGCAGGGCAGGAAGAAAGCCCTGATAAATGCTCAGTTCCTTTCCACACCCCTCTTAAATGTGTGTCTCTGGCACACAAGCAGTTGTTACCTCTCAGCCAGTTGTGTATGCAAGACATTACATCACATCTGCATGCCTCAAACCTTCCAAAATGACCGCCACCTTTGTTGCCTGACATTACCTGGCAGCGTCTCTTTAATGTTTCTCCCATTAATATGCTGGCAGCAAATGTGGATGCATGTATAAAACCCGTGCTCCAGCGCTGACTCCAGCCATTGACATAATCACAGAAGAGATGTCAGCGAAAAGATCAAGCTATTCAGACCTGTCAAAAAGAAATGCAACGTTAGATGACACTCTACAAATGACATTACAGTGTGGAACATCTATTAGTGTGAATGCAAAACACATGCTGCCAGGGCCCCGAAAGGTCAAGGATTTATCTCAGAGTGGGTGATAGTGGCGTCTCCTAAGATCAGGAATGAAAACATTTCCCATTTCTCTGTAAAAATAGCAGAGGTGCACAGATTTCCAACAGAAGCTCAGCAAACACAGCCAGATCGTAAAGGCACGCTGGTGTAGTGCTCTTACTAGACGGGAGATGCTTTTCATAAGCACTGATGCACCTTAGCACTGGACCTCAGGAACACAGCAAAAGCCTTACTGAAGCGGGAAATTGCTTAGCATCCTATTTGCTAAAGGAGTTGCTGCATGTGTCTTGAGTGAAACCCACAAGTGGGGCATGACAACAGAAAATCTCCTCCACTGCTGAGTGTCCTGCACCCTTCCCCAATCTGATATCGTCCAGGTGTGCTGCACTGCAAATTTCACCATGCCCAATGCCATGTCAAGCAGCTGGGAATGATGGGAGTGGTATAACTGCACACACTGGCACACTGCATGGATGGAGACTCCCCAGTGAAGAGGGAGTTGGACAGATGGGGGAGCTCAGTTCAAGCTCTGTCCCTGCTGCAAACTCCCATGCACAAGTCACTGTGCCGCAGCCTCAGCTCTGTAGCTGTAACATGGGGATACTTATGTTCTGTCTTATGCAACTGTCATAGAGAAACAGATTTAAGACTCATAAATTAAATGTTACATGAAATTCAGCAGTAAAATAATATAAAAGCATTAACAAAAGTGAATAATAGCCTGGTTTTTGACATGCACATCAACATCTTGCATATATGTGGTTCCTATTAGGAATTTAGACAAAAAAAGTTGTAAGAAATTAGCAACCTCAGGCACCCGTACATTATCATTAGTTAATTATACTTAGTGCTTAGTATTAATGAATTCCCATCAAATTGCTCAATCAGGCAGGTAAAAATGCTAGAAAGCCAAATTAGTCTGTATTAAAAGCATTTAAAAATACAAACTAACAATGATGCAAAAGCTATAAAAGCCCAACCATTTACATAAAGAAGAAATGCCTGCCTGGTTTAGGTTTCCACTTTCAAACCTGATTTCAATCATACACATTTGGAAAAGAAGTAAATGAGAACGGAAGGCTACTGTTGGAGACAGCCTTGGCTGGTGGCCATTGTGTCTGGTGGGGCAGAGCATGTGTCGGAAGAGACAGAGCTGCAGGGTCACCAGAGTGCAATCAAGAAACTCAGCCTGCAAAGTAGCTTGCAAAGACAGCCATGCAACACAGCAGTCTTGGAAGCAAAAGGCACTGAAATCACAGAGCAGACTCTCCAAACTAATGTGTTTTGGAGATAAGTATGAAAAAGGAGTGCTCTTAATTTAGTAGGCTTTGACTTTTGTGCCTTTCTTCCAACTAGATTCTCAAGAGAAAGTATTGGTGCCGCTCATAGAAAAGATGTACTGCCCATTCCAAAAACATGTACTAATGAATAAGCCTCTCTGGAGCAATTATCAAGTATTTTTATCAAAGGCATGACATCATGCAACTTTTGATTGGGAAAGCAGCCTGGCTGAGGGCTGGATGTGTTGACTCAGGATGGAAATGCAGAGGCTGAAATGTGCTCCAAGACAACTTCGCAATATCTGATGTTTACATGAGTGTCCGTGTTTAGGATCAGATTCCAGAACTGATCATTTCCCAACACCTATGACACTGTGAAAAGACACTGCCAAATCGTGACAGCATTACTTTGGGGTGGAATCACAGCACAACAAGACAGCTTATTACAACATATTATATAAATCACTATTTTTGTGACAGTCTTTAGTCTATTTATGCATCTGAAGTAGAAATCTGACACTGACACACATGCCCTTCCCATGCCAGTTAAAAGCGAGATATTTGTTCTAAGCTTTTCCTTTCTTGGAGGTGTATGAGCATCCAGTGCAGGAAGAGAGGTGGAGGAGATGGCCTCCAGCATGCTTCCCACTCTGTGCTTCGGCTGGACAGCTCCTTTCGGCCAAGTAGCTGTGCCACTTTATGGGGAAGGGAGGGAGGCAGGTGCTGCAGCATGTTTTGCATCTTGGCATCCCCAGTCCCTCTCCCACCACCAACCCCCCTTTACCTGCTCTCCAAGGTTGATCTCCTGACCTTGGAGAGGCAGCTGGTGCAGTCTTCAGCCACATCAAGTTAAGATATCTCATGTTCAGCTGTTGCTTTTTTTTTTTTAAATTCCTATTTTTATCAGTCCCGTTTTTATATAAGTAATTTTAGTTTATATTTTATGGCTTTATATCTTCTTTATAAAGCACTTCAGATATTTGGGGGTAGGGAGGGTATAAATCCATTAAATAAATAACTAAAATAAAAATGCTACTACTACCACCACCCTTCTTTTTTATTCCAGTTTGAGGATTGTTGGGGGGATTATGCAAAGTTTTTCACATTTGCAGGATGTGAAATTCCAGAACAAATGTTATGAATAAATTCTACAGATCACTCAGCTGCAGCTTGATGTCTGACTTGTTAATGAAATAATATGCAAATGATCCTGCCAACCATATGCAGCTTTGCTTCTTCTTATGCCCTGTATCCATTTTTCTGCTATTGCTTCCACTAAAGCACTCTCTTCCCTCCTACCGCAAGCTTCTCTGTCCCTCTTCATTGCTGACCTCTACTCCTTCTATCTATTATTCTCTCTTTTATCTTCTCTACCTACTTTGTCCGGGTACTGCCTGATTTTTCCCCTTCTTTCAGCCACCTGGCTTCTATATTATCCTACCGCTTCTGGAGATTCTTTCTCACTCAACTTTCTTATCTGCCTTAGATACATGTGAAATTTCAGTCCGACACCAATTGAGCCCACATTTTCTATAGCCAAAAATGTATTTCTTTCAACAAAGAGGATGTTGGTGAACATTCTGTAACATCATGGTAATTCAGTGAACTACTCAGTCTGACCTCAATGCACCACCACAAAATCCTCCAGAACATTGAAATATAGATCATATGACTCCAGTGGAGTAATATTTCATGTATTTAATTCTTTTAATTAGAATTGGTGTTTCCTCCTGGTTCTTTTGAGGAGATAATTTAAACATGCCTGGGGGGAAAATAGATCCATTGCTGCTCGGTTACCAGATGCCTGTTATCGCTCTCTCTTCCTAATTCTGGGAAACACCTCCAATAATCTCTGAATCACAATAACTGGTTTTTTAAAATGCCAAACCAATTAAAACTACAATTGGCAAAATTTCTTTAGAAAGCAGCAAATTGCTTCTGGCACAAATTACCTACTGACTGGCAAGTTTCAAGGCAGATGTTGCCAAATTATCCTATTACTTTTCCAAAAACAAGATACTGTGCAAGAAACAATAATAAACTGGACAGGAGCAGTATAGTGTAGTAACAGATTTAAGAACCATACATACCTTTTTCAGTCACTTTCTCAAAATATGATCTCAGGCAAGCCACTCGAACCTTTGCTTAAACCCTGAGTTTGATCTTCCTGATTTCTAGCCATTTTGCTTCTATATGTATTACATTAATAGAAATGGCTCTGTCCTAACTCTTTTAGGAGCAAGTCTCAGTGATCTCACAATCACATGGACAACCAAACTAAATGTACTTAGAACTGCCGCCTATGTTGCCTCTTGGTGGCATCCGTCCACATAGTCACGGGCATATTAAAGACCAGTGAAGTAGTAACATAATTTTCTGCCTTCAGTTTATAGAGATTGAATGGATTACATGAAAAGCTCATGACTGGATGGGAAGGAGAGGTTCCTCCAGTTGGCTGCCAAACACCTCACAATTACTGAGATTATCGTAAGTCTTTATCCTATCAAACCCAACATAAAATAGCTTTTTGTTATCACAGAGAATACTTGAAATGGGAAGGTGTGCTATTTATTGTTTACGAAGCCTCCACCAGTACTGGATTGCCAAAGAAAAAATATTTTCATGGTAGCAATCTATATTTGTGCAGCTTTCCTGACAGTCAACTGTTTCACTTTAAATGTATTAGCGCACTGTGTCCGGGAGACAGAGCTGTGACTGATTCTTGGCAGTAAACAGTTTGTAAGGCTCTGTGTTGCATCAGAAAAGGCTCATCTTTTAAATACAAGGACTTTTGAGGGGAGAGCATGATTCCACTCAGAAATCTCCTCAGGGCCCCAGTAAATCACCATCTTGTTCACAGCAGCAGTTGCAGGCGGCAGCTTCGTACCACTGAAAGCACAGCGATCATACGTGACTCATTTGCCCTTGGAGCTAACATCTGTGTGATTTGTTTGCAACAAAGCCCATGACCACGCTTTGGAGTCTGTTTGGACTGGGAATACTCAGGGGAAAGAGCCCTGCCTGACACTTCCCACTAGAGTCTTGCATGCTGCGGGGGCTTTATACATCGTTAATAGTGACAAGTCCTGAAATCTGCCTGATTTAGCTGTAAGTTACCACTGTAATGAAAATTAAGGATAATAATAAACTAGAATCTCTGAACGTGTTCAGCTGAAGTGTTGCAAATCAATCAATCAGAGTACTACATCTCTTCTATTTCTGAATATCTAGCCACGTGGGAGACATTTTGATAAAGAAAAACACTGACTTGGCTGCAAGGAGTGTATTTTTTGCATCATTTTCATAGGATTGTGTAAAATGCATTGGAATGTTAGAACGCGTTCATCTGAACAGGCTTCTGTGCTCTGGCATAGATCTTCTGAAACATAGTCTGTAAGGAAACATGCAGGTAACAGAACAGAAAGAGGTATGGGAGCAGGCCCGGAAAAAATATGAGTTTTTGGCAAAAGCTAGGAGCGGAAGATCCACAGTCCCCTGCTTAATTTTGCATTCCCAAATGCACTAACTTGCATGTGGGAATCCCTTACCACCAAGTCAGCCCCTCTTACATGAGGAGAAAGTGAATGAGAAAAGGGGGAAAAGCAGCGACCAAAAGAAAGACCAGCAGCAGCCTCAATAAGATATTTAGCTGGAAAATTTAGCCAGAAAACTATCCTATGCATGTTTCCTTGGAGGTCATGTCTACTACGTTCAGTGGGATTTCTTCCCAGAAAAGTGTGCTTAGGATTGCAGCTGTATTCCTCAAGGATCGGATTATTGTAAACCACCCAGAGAGCTTCACCCAAGGGATAGCACAGAAATGAAGTGCAGAAGACAAAGAAGGAGAAGGAGATATGTATGGATTAATAAGTTTGTCCTGGAAACTGCAAACATCTTTGTCACAAAGCTTGGTTATGCATTAATTTCCAGCAGAAGGTAGCAACTCTGGTGTAATAAACACTTGTACCAAATGGTTTGTATAAAGGATTTTAACAACATTTGAACTTAGGTGACATTTCTAAATTTGACATAAATATAATTGATGAAATCTATAAAGTAAGACTCTCTAGAGCTGTGATATTTATTCAGAGATTTCCAAGGTCAATATGACTGTAAGTGATGAGTTATAGAAGCAGCAAGGCCTATTGCCATTAAACGTTTGTGTTTCTTAAATATAAAACAGCAGAAACAAGACCTTTGTAACATTCCTTATGAAGCCACATTTCCAATACATGTATACATTAGTCATATGCCTTCCCACTGTGATTGTAGCAATCAAGACTTTACTGCAGTTTCCCCTGTTGGCAGACGTAACAGTCTTCTGAAGCAAAGTCTTTTGCCCATGCATCCCAGCCATTCCTTCTTCTCTCGGCTAATGATCGAACTGCATGGAGATTAAAGCTACGGTGGTCAAACCAAGAGGACTGTGCTACCCCCAGTATCAGAGGCAGCATGCTTCTTTATATCAGCTACTGGGGGACAGCAGTGAGAATGGGCTTTGCCCTCTTTTGGGCTTCCCAAAGACATCTGGCTAGCCAGTGCTGGAGAGAATTCTGATCTAGCATTGGACTCTTCTTACACTCTTACATAAGTCCCGTGTAAGAAAACTCAGCTGCCTGTTTCTTTCCTTCTTTTTGTTTTCAATACTGAGGGATTTCTAGTGGAAAAAATGGCAGGTGGGTCTCTAACCATTTCCCTCCTTGGCATGATTTTCAGCTATGGCTCTCTCCACCCATGCTGCTCCTTGCCCCAGAATCTTAGACGCTGATTTTCAGGAATAAACATATGCATGGAACACAACAGCTGGGGATCAGCTTCTGACAAAAATGGGGCAAGTGGGGAAAGGACTGCGCAGCATAACCCATCCCTTCTTCACAGAGAACCCACCTTCCTAAAGCCATTTCTAGCAAGGAAGCGGACTGTCAGGTTTTGGTCCCAATATACACGTGTACACTAAGTCACCACAGTGACAGGCAGATTGAAACCCAGTCCTAACATTTCTACGTTAGGAAGACGGCCATGGCTTTCAGGAAGTTGCATGTGTCCTTGGCATGAAATATGAATTTCAGCTCCCTAATGAATACCAGTGCAGCATTTGCTATTTCTCTGTCTTCCACAAAAATAATGGCCTTTTGTGTGTATGCAGGGCCTGTTTTTTTGTTGGGGGAGGGATCATATTAGAGTTCAGATGGGGAAATTGAAACTCAGCTATTCAAATGGCAATGCACCTAGGCAAGCATTTTTCAGTGGCTGTTTTTAATGATTGGCCCTCCCTTCCCTTTGAGGTTCACCTGAGCATTTTCTGAACAGGCATTTGGTGGTTGATGATAAGGATGGGGTTATTTTAGCAGATGTATTTTTTTGGGTGGGGGGATGTCTTATTTTTCTACACCATTTATATTTTTATCTTTTAATAAACTACACGCCACCTTGAACATATTGGATAGGAACGGGAATATATTTGAAATTAATAAACATTCAATTTCGTTGCAGCAGTTCCCAAGTAGCTTTTGAATGCTAGCTTCTTTTTTGTGCTAATCACTCACGTGGATATGAAAAACGGACAAAGTGAAAACTGTTGCTTTAGCCACTCCAAGCATACCTTTTAAACTTGCTTACATGGGTTGGAACTGTTCTCCTCTCCCTGATTTAATGTGGCTCATGCTGGTTTTCTTTTCTTGAGCATCTAGCAGGACAAAGTAGAACCAAATTAGGCACTGTTGGGGGGAGTTGGAGCTGTTAATGCTCAGGAGCATAAATGGCCTGCCCCCGCAGAGGGTTTTTTTCTCTTTCCCCCAGAGCTCTAATGCACTGATTCAGCCCATCTGATCCCCGCAAGCCACATGGCACTCAGGTACAACTTGCATTGTCCTTTGCTAAATTGAAAAGCAGACTAGGAGAATTGCAGATACACGAGCCTGGGTGCGATCCACACAGGGAAAGAACCGATGCAGGCCTGTGCAGCATGGTCTCCAAATCACGAGAAGCCCCTGTGGGTAATCTTGCTGTGTCTGTTTGCATACCTTTAAATGCATAAATTTGCTCAGTTTGGTTGACAAGGGAAACTGGCATCAACCCTTTCCTCTTTTCTTTTCTCCTTTTTCCAGGCAACCATTATTGTTTGTCCTTTTCTGTTTAGAATATCTCTGTTGCAAACCTTCCGATAAAGATTCCCACTAGCAGCACTACATGCAGGCTAGGAAATGGGCGAAGCATTTCTAGGTACAACTTGCATAACAAATGTGTATTTGCATTTTTACACATCACACTGGAAGGCTTTGAAGAAGTTTTCCCTGAAGTTCCCTGGGAAGAAAGGATAATCGTTCTGCACTGCACCCCAGTGTATGTGTGCGCGCGCACGTGTGTGCAGTGGTGAGCATGTGTGCGTGTGTGCGAAGGGGAGAGAGAGAGACAGAGAGAGAAGGGGGCAGGGAGGAAAAAGGGATAGGATAAAGATATAATGCACACTGAGGCCTACTCTGCATTGGGCTGCAGTCCTCTGGGTGAGCTGTTCTATCTAGAAGTCCCTCCTTCTCCACATTTCCAAATGACAGGTGATTTAGGGTATACACAAATATAAATGCAAACCAGAACTTGCTCTGGTTTTTTAATTCCCCTTGCAGCCAAAGCCTAGTGTCTTTCGCACTTCATAATTTATTTGACAGATGTAATGGCCAGCAAATTGACTGTTGATTGTGTTCTCTGTCTTTCTCTTTCCCTGCTACTTCAGATGGGCTAGCCAGTGGCCAACTATTTATATTTAAAGCACCACACATACATTTATTCAATTAAATCGATACTCAGCGCACCCTTAAAAAGGGAGAATCGAAGTTTTGAATGTTGAGAAAATGTTTTGGGTGGGGAGGTGGGCTAGAGATGTCCCTGCTCCAGCCAATCAGTGTTGTGCTGAGCAACTTTCTATTACAAATACATCATTCTGTCAGGAAAACAAAGGATGACTAAGTTTACATTCAGCCAATTGGATATAATTGTATATATTTTGACCAGACTCATCAGTAAAATTCATGTTAAAAATTGCATTAAGACATGCCATTCAAAGAATGTAAGAAAATGCAACGTTCCATAAACATTAATTTTTCACATCCTTTCTTTTTTCAAAGATGGAAAATTTCTCACTTCTCATTTCTTATAAGTTTGTAGAGTATCCACTGCACAGATTAACTTTAATCCTTAGCTGTGTTTGTTGGGTTCTGTAAATTATCCGTGATACTGACATTTGCCCCTCATCCAATTCTTACAGGCAAATCATTTTAGAAACCATTAAATGTAGCGATGTGTTCCTTAAGATCCTGCAGTTATGGAGCTGGAGCTCCAAGGACCAAGGCCCTGTCCCTTGCAGCCGGTGCAGCAGAAGGAACCGTGCAGGCCGGCTTCCCCAGTGCTCTAAATGCGCATCAGAGCAGAAAGTGAGGCGCATGCCATGGGCTGGTAGAGAGGGGAGGAAGCTCGGACTGAGGCCTTGCGCCAGGTCCTACTGGCATTCCAGCCTCCTTCCCTTCCACTTTCGGGTACTTCATCCAGATTGCTACTTAGGTAAAACCAGGGTGTGAAGCATGGTGGTGTTGGAGACCAGCAGCTGCACCTTGTTCCGGGCAAAGGCTACACATAAGCCTCTCTGTTTGGAGGACGGGGCAATAGGACTGTGCCCTAAGCTTGATGTTTTTGTTTTCCAGTGCAATTTTCTCCATTTTTCACTCTTTCCACACTATATTATTGTAGCAGATACAATGCATCTGAATAAGTTTTAAATAATCCTCTGAGTTAAAATGTTCTATGCTTATTACATTTTTCTTATTAAAGAAAATGGAAACAAATCCGCCAATTTATTTTGAACTCTTCCTATACCTCTTATAATTGCCTAATCATTTTGCTGCATCCCCTACTGGCACTGCAAACTGGTAGATGCTTTCCATGATATTTATTTATTTATTTTGCTCCTCCATTTTCCTAAGTCCTTTGGGGAATCCAGAACCTCTTGATTTATAGGTGTATTATTTATTCCACTGGCCTTCAACTCATAGGTCATGACCCACTACTAGGTCACACCTTAAGAAGGATCATAGCTCTGATAGGGGGCAGGAGGAGAAAGAGAAAAGTAAAAAATACAAAATAAGTTATATGATGCGTCTCAGTGTAATGACTGTGAGTGACATTTCCTTGGTTGAAAGGTGGGGTGCGTGTGAATCATTAATCTCATCTCCTAAATTGTGCTGTGCCCTCTATTCTGGGAAAACCTTTCTGGAGTTCTTTAGAGTTGTGTTAGGGTTTCATTCTTGCAAATATCCTGGCATCTACCTCATTAATGGTGCTTGTCCTCCAGTTTGCTCCCAGTTTCATAAATAATAGAGTGGGGAAATGGATCTTTCAGAGCATTAACCACACAGCAGTTCCCGATCAACAGGGTCAGTGACAGGTTAATTAATAGTGTCCTGCAACTCCAAGCTTGCTTGTCTTAATTTTGCTTGCTAGTGCAAGGGTCCGCTTGTACAACCAGTCCATGGTCTACATGGAGGCATTCATGATTCTTTAATCAGGATAGTTTACAAGGACTTGACACAATGGCATCACCTCCCAGGGCCTTTCCAATGCTCTCCAAGCATTTCTCAGCTGGTTTTTAGAGTGAGGATAATGAGCTATTACTTAACTAGCATGCTAGCAAAGCACATGTATTTCTATAATTGCCACCTTGTGGTTGTATAAGAAAACATATTGGAAGACAGAGAAGGAAAACCCTGGGAAAAACCACACATAAAGGACATGCTCTTCCTCCCACAAAGAAAACAGAAGAGGTAAAGCAACTGATTAAATGCTGATTAAGCCCTGCTAGTCCCAGGCCATACGTGGCCAATGAAGGTTTCTGCCACCTGACTCAACAGTTTTAGATGCTTGCAACTAGTAATCCAGTATCAAGAGACATGCTTAGTTCAGTCTTCTGTGATGGGTCCATGAAAAGTCATCCTTAAGCTAAAACATGCCCAACAGATGCCAACCCCAGCTCTTTCTGAAAAATCTCCCCTGGCAAAACCAAACCAAACCAAACCAAACCCAACCCAACCCAACCCAACCCAACCAACAAACAAATCTCTATAGAATGCCTAGAGATTTGCATTGCCCCCCCATCCTTCACTTTACTGCTATTTATTTATTTATTTATTTATTTATTTATTTATTTATTTATTTATTTATTTCTACTTAGGATGTTTTTCCAAATACTTATTTTAAACCATATTTCCTAAGATTAAATAATTGCTTCTTTCTACTTCTACACTGCATAGGCTGAAAAACCACTTTCTTCTTCTGAGATCTTTTAAATATTCTAAGGCTGTCCATGGACTGCTTGTTTCTTTATAAAGTGTCACACACGCTGGTGTTGCTATATAAAAATAACTAGAATATATCTACTTCCCCAGTCTCCTCTTTTCTAGCCTAAACTTTCTAGGGCTGGTCTTTCCTCATGTAATATCGCTTCGAGACTTTTTAAGAACTTCCAGTATTTCGAATTTCCTTCTTGATTTTAGTGCTCTGTAGAATCGGCACTGTGATAACCCTATTATTTCCTGTGCCTGGGAAATCATATTTCTGTTAATCCAATATTTTTGGTTGCTGTGCTGATCTATATTTACTTAGTTACCTATCGAAGCCCTTAAGTTTTGCTGTGCCCGTCAATGTGCATTTAGTTCTCCATTTCTACATGCCTATTACATTAGTCTGGTAGATGAGAAATGGTGAGGCAGCAAGACGGATGTCATGTGCAAGACACGGACAGTGCAGGAGCAGCAGAGTCCTGCACGGGGAGTGGACCCTTCCTGCAACAGTCTGAGGGGATTCACTGGAGCTTCTGGCCATGGCAACTTCTGCCTCTCCTGGCTGGCTGTTTCCAAGTTCGCTTCCAATTCAGAGCAGCAGGAGTGCCCCATCCAGAGCTTCCCGGTGCGACGCTGCAGGCTACACTTGTCTCTGGCCCTGGGTGAGGATTCTGTGTGTTCATCTGCCAAAGCAATGAAGCTGGGTTGGAGAAAGTTTAGGAGTTCTTTAGCTCCTCAGATCCAAAAGGTTTTCCGAAACTCTGCATGAGTCTATCTTCTGGATGTTTGCATTCCCTCAACACGCTTGATGAAAGTACTGCCTACTCCCAAGTTACTTGTGAAAATCAGAACGGCACTTGCTCCAGCACTTATTTCTGCCAAGCATAGCTGGTTATGTTATTTCAATCACATATCAACACATTCATGGTAACCCAGTTGTTTTGCCAAGCAACTGCGTATGAATCAAAGTGAGCAAGCCTAGCATCTCTTGCTACTCATTAGATTGTTTCTAAAGACCCTTGCTCTGATAAAGCATAAATTCTGTAGCAAGAAAAAAGCAGGACTGCTGTGTTAGCAGGAGGCTACCCCCAGTGTAACCTCTACTCAGCGTAAGAGCAGCAACTGGGTCGCACGGGGGACACGGTGCAGGGCGGGAGTGGGCCTAATAGGAAGAAACATAGGCTGGCTCAGGAGTTACTCTTTCCTCTAGCACTGGCATAACACTGGGCCTGCAGAAGAGGTGGCATTATTAAGCATTCTCATGCTTAGTTGGGGAGCCCTAGTCAACCGGGTTGTGAGACCCTAAGCAACACAGCAGCTCAGACCAAAGGACAATTTAGTGCAGCATTAGCAGGCATGAGCCCACAAGCAGAGCAAGGGAACAGCTGGTCTCGAAAAGAACATTGTCTATCTTCCTTGCCACCATGACCAACAGCCACAGACTGCCTCATCCTCCCTCTTCTCAGCTCACAAAGTGACAATGGAGAATCAGATTCTGATGAATTCTGCAGCCAACCATGACATACTTTCAGGGATACCTAGAACCCACCCAGGGATCACAGGTGATCAAGACCTGTGGCTCCATTCTTATCCCATGTTCAGAGGATCAGGAGCACATGGGAAGGACCTTTGATGATGCAGCGTGGCATTTTGCACAAAGGGAACACTTTGCAGAAACAGCAAACGCTACTCAGTAGCTAGTTGGGTGCCAGGAAGGGAAAGACCAAGCTTCAAAGTATGATGCAAGCATTTTTATTATAGGTTCCTTTACCAAGAAAAGAGTAAAGGTTGAGTATGAGTGGCTGTTGCAACTCTGGGTTGTTCATGGTTACCAATGCATAGTTAAAGCACAGTGCAGGGTTCATATGTAATGGCAACTCACGATTCAATGACAAGCATACTCAGCCCGTACTCCAGGTTGTTACACATAAACCAGGTCTATGAGGTCATCTTTCATAAATTTCTCTGGCCAAATAATTATCTGTTAGGCAAGAGTGTCTCCCATACTACAGACCATGATCTTGCTTGCATAATCATGTATTAATCACAGTCCGTTGTGGCACCCATGGCCACCAGGTTGCTGGTCCAAGCCCCTGCGGCTGTTGCTTCTCATGACATGCAAACTTGGCCAGAGTGGATGGTTGGGATGGTTGACAAGCCACCCAGAACCCATGAGGTGAAGGTGTTGACAACCCCGACAACCCCGCCCTTGTTGGAGTTGCATGCCAGGAGGAGCTAGGGGATGTCTCCACCACACCCCAACGATTCCACATGGTGCCTGCCACCCCAGTGAGATGAGCCACTGGGCATCTCATTACAAGAAACCAGGGCCACGTAATCCTTACCCCGCCCATCCCACTCCACCCATCGCCTACATTGCACCGGTTAGAGCAATAGGAAACATAGATACCTTTGCCGGCAAATCTCAGGCACTCCACTTTGCCCCTTGCCACTCCTGGCTACGTACCATGATGTATTTATTGCTTGGAGGATCAGAGCCAGAACAAACCAAACCTGTGAATTTCCAGGGCACAGTCATGCCCCAGGTGAAGCTTCAATTCTCCTTTCCGCTCATTTCCCTGACACCTTCTTCTCCCCCTCAAAATGCTACTGTTCATCGTAGGGAAAAAATACGAGCACAAACAAACAGTGTGCAGTTATGGAATTTGTCTGCTTGGCAGTCTTGCTCCACAGCAGGACTCCAATGCCCCTGAGAAGCCTGATTCTTTTGAACAAGTTGCTCAATACATGACAGTTTCTGCAAGGAAAGGCCGACATCTCCCTGCTTTGTGTTCAGTGTGGCAGATGCAGGTGCTTCATGTTTCTCTGGAAAATTTTCTCTTTTATCAGTAACAATGAATCGATGCCAATTGCAAATACACTGTTAGGCGTGCATGGCACCTTCAAAGTTACCATTAATGTTTTCCAGGTGATTATCCCAAGTAAATATGTCAGTGAATACACATATGTGTTGAAATACACACACATCTCAGTGTGGAATGCAACAACTGACTTCTGACAGGGAACTCAGAGGGCTGTGATGACCTTAAGAGAAGGCATGTTAAACCATGGAAACAAAAGCATGTTTGTCAGCATATTGTACAGTTCTTTGCATTGCTAACATTAATTAGTGCAGCCTTTGCCAACCTGGCGCCCTTCATGACAACTAAAGGATGGTGTGAATCGCAGTCCAGCGCATCTGGAGATCACTAGGTTGGGGAAGCCTGAATTAATGAGCTAGCTATTTTCAGTACCTTTTCAGTTTTTCTTTATATTTAACAATGTTAGAGATCTACTTGCTATTCTCTCTAAAGTTTTAGAAGTATTCCAATAATAGTCTCTGCATAATATAAAATTTAAGTCACATTAACTGTGTATTACGTTGTATTTTATAGTGTTAATTGTTGTGAACCATTCAGAGAGAGTTGACTATTGAGCAGTACAGAAAGGCAATTAATTAATTTTGTTGTTGTTACATGCCGTCGTCTATGACTTATGGCAGTCCTATGAGTGTTTGTCCTTCAAAATGTCCTGTCCCTGACAGCCCTGCTCAGCTCTTGTAAACTCAAGGCTGCAGCTTCCTCGATGGAATCCACCCATCACCGCTTGGAAAATAATTAATTAAGCGTGCTCTGATGTTTTTCCTTCAAGCACATCAATACTTTTGATGTATTAGGTTACTTTCTGAGCTTAGGTATTTACTAAATACAAATAAACAGACTAAATTATATCGGTGCATAGGGTTTTTCTGAGGCAAGCAGAATCTCTTCCGATGTAAATTAGTCTGTACATGTTCAAGTAAGTAAAGTAATTTGCATAAGAACATTTTCTGGAGAAATCCAAGTTTTCAAGAAAACCCACATCACTGTTTAGGTGAAATCACAAGCCTGTGTCGTTGCTGTTGTCGCACGGCATTCATATCCCATCTTGTTTCCTCTTGTGAGGAACCCAAGGTGGCTTGGATAGCTCTATAACAACCCTCTAAGGTAGATTAAGCTGAAAGTCAGCGTCATGGCCAAGTAGGGACTAGAACCTGGATCTCCCGGGTCCTCAGTCCAGCACTCTCACCATTAGACTGTCTGTGACTGGGTAACACTGAGGTCTCAGCCACAGCTGTGTGTGACATCGTCCAGGGCATGTTGGGAGTGCTATGTAGATTAGTTTTTGCTGCAGCTGCTGTTTTGGTGTTGCCTCTTTTGTTGCTTGAACACAGGATGAAGAGTATGTTGCATCAGCACCATCCCAGGGTAGCCACTACTTAGTGTGAGGACCACGGGACTGGCTATTATGTAGCTCCCCATAGTGATAGGGGTTCCATCTTGCATTTAAATGAGCCTGATTTTTCATTAGTCATCCTGCCTAATGATATCCACCCAAAATCTGAAGCATCCCTGAGCAATAATGTTGCTTTAAATTACAGAACCATCCTACCTTATGCTATCCTTTTAGGAAATGGGTAGTGATTTGTCTGTAGCTCAGCAGGATATCATAAAGTTTAATTAACTTATACTTAAAAATTTTTTTGACACTTTCCAATCTAAAGTGTTAAACATAAGGTGTTATTATCTTCAAAACACTAATGTTTATTTCCTGCTCACAGTTGGATTTGATACCCAGAAACAGAAATTGTAAAATCCTAGCAGTTACAGAAGTACATATTTAAATAAAAAGAGTTAATAACTCAATCTATAAGGAATATAATTAGCATGAGCAATGCGATAGACAGGCAGACAAAGGGAAAGAAAATCTGTATTTAATTTAACACACATTTTCTGTGGACATGAGCTGGCCACTGCTGTTATATATTAATTAGTGATCTGAAGAGGGAGAAAGGGCTAGGAGGAGAGTGAAGCAAGCTGGCAGGTGTAGAAATAAGATTAGACAGTAACAGGAGACTTTTTTTCCCCGGTCTTGGCTACACGGATGTCATCCAGAATTCCCATCACTATGAAGAGCCATGCAGGATCAGACCAATGGTTCATCTCGTCCAACATTTTGCACACATGCTGGCAAACCAGCTCCCACAAGCGCATTATGAGTGCAACACACCCTCCTTACTGAGTGACTGGTGTACGCAGAAACACTTCCTCTGATGCCAACGGGAACAAGTAGCCATCAGGACCAGCAGTCACTGACAGCCTTCTCTTCTATGAATTTGCCCATTCCCCTTTCAAAGTCATCCAAACTGGTAACCATCACTGCATCTCATGGAAGCAAATCCCACAGTTTGACTATGATCTGTGTGAAGCACTTCCTTTTATCTGTCCTGGATTTCCCTCCAAGCAACTTCAATGGATGACCCCAAGTTCTAGAATTATGGGAGAGGGGAAAGATGTATTCTTTCCACTTTCTCCATACAATCTATAATACTTCTCCTTATTTGCCTTTTTTCTAATTTAAACAAACTTAAATTTAAACGAACTGTTGTGAACTTTCCTCATACAGAAATTTCTCCAGAATTGTACACAGTGTGTAAATTCTATGAGTATAACCTTGGCAGTTTTATTTCCCTTTTCTCATTATGCCTAAAATGAGGTTTCCCTTTTTCAGCACAACCAGTAACTGGGCTGCTATTTTCATTCACCACTTGTCTATTGCAACCACAAGATCTCCTCCTTGGTCAGTTACCACTAGCTCAGATCCTATCAGTGTACATTGAAAGCTTTTTTGTTTTTTCTTTTGCTCTAATGTGCATTACTTTGTGCTTTTTACACTGAACTTTACTTACCATGTTGAGGCCCATTCTCCCAAACTGATGAGATCCCTTTGGAGTTGCTCATAATCTCTTTTGGTTTTAAGCAGCCTAAATTGTTTGCTGGTATCAATCAACCTGGCCACTTCACTGTTCACTCCTAATTCCAGATTAGGGATGTGCAAGAAATCTATTTTGAGGGTGGAATTTTCCTGGGCTGAGTTCCGCAGGCTCCGGACTGCTGTGACGGGCCATGAGTCTCAGCTCCTAGCAAGTGCACCAAGCGTTTGTGCAGAACTCACCAAGAATGGGGCTCCACATGAACAATACACAAGAAGCATCCATCTCCCACGCCATGAATCTTTGCGCTTGTGCGCTGGGCATGGAAGGTTACCAATTGCACCATCTTTATTCCATGAGTGCTCACAGACTTCCTCTCGGCTTGGCTCACTTTCCAAGACAGAGCCAAGCACAAGAGGAAGTCCACGAATGCTTGAGGGACAGATTCCTCAAAGCTGCACTGCATCCCTGTTCCAGATCATTTATAAATTAATTGAAAAGCACTGTTCCTGATATAATTTCCTGTGGGATTCTACTCTTTCTGGTCTTCCATTGAGAGAAATTACAATTATTTATGAATTATGTTTATTCCCATCTCTGCTTTCTATACTTTACCCAGTTAGTGATCCATAGGAGGGCCTCTCCCCTTCCATGACTGCTATGTTTGTTCAGGAGTCTTTGCTGAAGGATTTTCTTAAAAGCCTTTTGGAAGCCCAAGTAAACAACATCTACTGGATCCCCCTTCTCCATGAATGTGTTGACACTCTCAAAAAATTCTAAAAAGATAGTGAGACAGGACTTACCTTTGTGGAAATCAGGTAGATTCATTTTCAGTAGGGTTTGTATGCTTACAATTTCCATCTTCATTAACACTTCCAACCATTTTATGTGGAACTAATATTAAGCTAACTGGCCTGTAATTTCCTGGATACCTCTTGGATCCATTTTTAAAAATGGGTATAACCGTGCCATTTTCCAGTCCTCTGGATCTTATAGACATGTTACATGTTTTTGTTGGAAGGTCAGCATTTTTATGGTTTAGGGTTCTTTAAGAACTCTAGAATGTATGTATATCATCGGAGCTCACTATTTTAATTACTTTCAGTTTGTCCATAAGGTTGAAACTGTAATTCTTGGTCACCAGCATCTGCCTAAGTTCCTCAAACTCCCTTCCTGAATAAATAAGGTCAGGAACAGGTATCTGTTCTGTAACTTCTGCTGCAAAGATGATAAAAGAATTCACTCATCTTCTCCACAATCTCCATATCCACCTTTCATACTCCCTTAACTCCATTACCATCAAATGGCCTCTCTAACTGGTTTGTTGCTTTCGTTGTATTTAAATACCAGGTGCCTGCTCCTTTAAAGAAGGCGGTAATCAGGCCTGTCCTAAAGAAGGCGTCCCTGGATCCAGAGATGGCCGCCAATTATAGACCAGTGGCCAACATCCCATTTTTGGGCAAGGTGTTGGAACGGGTGGTGGCGGGACAACTCCAAGCACACTTGGATGAAACTGATTATCTGGACCCATTTCAGTCCGGCTGCAGACCCGGGTACGGTACTGAATCTGCCTTGGTCGCCCTGTACGATGACCTGTGCAGGAAGGACAGGGGGAGTGCGTCCCTGTTAGTTCTCCTGGACCTCTCAGCGGCTTTCGATACCATCGACCATGGTATCCTTCTGGATAGGCTAGCGGGAGTGGGGGTCAGAGGCACTGCTCTGCAGTGGTTCCGCTCTTATCTCAATGACCGTTTCCAGAAGGTGGTGCTGGGGGACTATGGCTCTGCGCCATGGCAGTTATGCCATGGAGTACCGCAGGGGTCCATTTTGTCCCCTTTGCTGTTTAACATCTACTTGAAACCGCTGGGAGAGGTCGTCAGGAGGTGTGGGCTGCGGAATCATCAGTACGCTGATGATACCCAGTTCTACCTCTCATTCTCTACCAATCCAGGTGAGGCAGTGGCTGTGCTGAACCGGTGCCTGGCTGAGGTAATGGGCTGGATGAGGGCCAATAAACTGAAACTCAATCCAGACAAGACATTGGTCTTGTTGGTGGATGGTTCGAGCTCCTGGGTAGGTGACTTGGACCTTGTCCTGAATGGGGTTGCACTCCCTCTGAAGGACAGGGTCCGCAGCTTGGGAGTGCTCCTCAACCCAGAGCTGTCCCTGGAAGCTCAGGTGACTGCGGTGGCGAGAGCGCTTTACTGCAGCTTCAGTTAATCCATCAGCTGCATCCCTACCTGGAGGACGACTGCCTAGCGACAGTGACACATGCATTGGTTACTTCCCGGTTGGATTTCTGTAATGTGCTCTATGTGGGGCTGCCCTTGAAGACAGTCCAGATACTTCAGATGGTGCAAAATAGAGCAGCCAGGTTGCTGACGGGGACTGGGCATTATTCTCATAAAACCCCAGTCCTCTACCAGCTTCACTGGCTTCCTATCGAAGTCTGGGCTCAATTCAAGGTGCTGGTTATTACCTATAAAGCCCTTAACGGCTTGGGATCTGGATATCTAAAGGAATGCCTTCTTCCGTATTTGCCCTCCCACCCCGAGATCGGCAGCAGAGGCCCTCCTCCAGGAACCCTCCGTGAAAGATCTTAGGAGGCAAAATATCCGGAGGAGGGCTTTTGCTGTGGTGGTGCCCTGTCTATGGAATGCGCTCCCCGGAGAGGTCCGCCTGGCGCCGTCATTGTTTTTCGGCGCCAGGTTAAGACTTTTTATTCCAACAATATTTTAATAACTTTTAATATTGGCTTATATATGTTTTAATCTGCAGCCAGGGTAGATCTGAAATTCATTTGTATTATGTTTTATATTATTCTTATTTATGTAAGCCGTCCTGAGGCCTTTGCGAAAGGATGGCATATAAATATTCTAAATAAATAAATAACTAAATAAATCTTTATTGTTAGTCTTGATGTGATTAGCAAAATGCCTTTTTGTTTCTTTTATCATCTCCTTGCATCTTCCTTGCGCAAGCTTGTGCTCCCTTTTATTTTCCTCAGTTGGGCAGGATTTCCATTTTTAGCAGTTTCCTTGACACTGCTCATTAACTGTACTTTTGGACTTGGTGCTAACTTGTGGTATGCCTGCTATCTAAATTTCTATTATTGTGGCTTCACATAATCTCCAAGCATTCTGAAGGAATTTAAGCCATCTGTCTCCCTCTTTCAACTTCCTTTTTTACCAGTTCCCACATTTTAGAGAAATTTCCCCTTTTGTAGTCAACTGGGCCTACGCTGGACTTCTTGGGCAATCTTCTGCTCAAATGTACATTAAAGCTGATAACACTGTGGTCACTGTTTCTAGCTGATTCAACAGCTTTTATATCTCATGCTAGGTCCCGGGAAACCCCTTCTGGATTAAATCCAGGATTGCCTCCCCTCCCAGCAGTTCCGTGACCAACTGTCCTAGGGCACAGTCATTTAGGGCACTGAGATATTTAACCTCTTTGTCATGTTTGGAATATGCATTTATCCATTCAATGTGAAACTAATTGAAACCACCCATTTTTACAATACTTCATCATTTTGCAGCCTTCCTGGTTTCATTTACATCAACCTGATTATGTTTTACATGTATGAAATTGACCTGGAAAGGCTCAGGCAACTGAAATAGGACATGGCACTGTTTGACACCAGCATGCAAATGTTCCGCAGAGAGGTGCCTTTTTAATACTAACAGAGCAGTGCGTCCAACCCACAAACTATAATCCACAACCCACAAACCATCTTATTGTAAAAATCTCAGCCTTCCATAGCAAAATAAGACATCACCATTGCTCTCCAAAGCAGGAGAAGGCTATCCTCTTCCACCCAGTGTCGCCCTGGTGTTTTGGACTACAACTCCCAGCATTCCTGACCATTCACCATGTTGGCTGGAACTGATGAGAGCTGAAGCCTAACCAATGTGAAGGGCACTGGAGTGTGGATAGATGCTGTAAGGCAGGCTTCCTCAACCTGGTACTCTCCAGATGGTTTGGACTTCAACTTCCATCAGCCTGAAACAGAATGTTAAATGGTAAGGAATGCTGGGTGTTGTAGTCAAAAACATCTTGAGGTTGGGGAAGACTGGTCTAAGCAAAGACCATGCAAAGGTATGGATATCAAATTCCCAATTAAAAAAAACAAAACTCAAAGAATCACTTCCTTGCTATTCTTATGCCTATCAGAGTAACTAAATTAACACTGTGAGATTATTAATAAAGAAAATGCATATGGATGTTTTTCTTTTTTTGGTTCCAGGCCTTTAGGGGACACTACAGTCACATATTCCATTTTTCTCCGCGCATGTTTGGACAACTAAAATACTACATTACAAAAATTACTTTGATTTTTAGCAATATGAATATAGAAGTCACAGTTGCATCATTGTATACTGTGGTAATTTTAAGGTTAAATTGCCTTTATAATAATACGTTTTCTGATAAAATGTTGGCCACTCCATTGGCCCAGCAAGACACTGAATGAAAAAATGATACACGTCTTTCTCCTCCAATTGAATCAATCTAGTGGGAAAGCTTGGTCTGCCAACTACTAGTCACCTCTCATTTCCTAAAGGGCAACATTCTGGCCCTGTGCCAGTAGATGCTTCTATAGATGCAGCACTTGCAGAAAAATTAACACTAACAGTAGAAAATCAACCAATCACTCTTTTTGTGGGACTCAACTATAAGAAGCCATTCAACCAGTTAATCTGGGTGGTTCAGGACCAAATTAGATGTTGCCCAGTAGGCATGAGTGGCAATCCCATGATGTATGTTTAAAAAAAAAAACAAAACTCGATAATGGCACAAAAGCCTAACAATTTGATTTAAAAAATAGCAGAGAGCGGGCCAACTTACCCTTTTACTTCCTGGGGAACTCCCCTAATGGCTTTCCTACCTGCAGGAGGAAAGATACAGGCATCTGTATCTTTTTTTTCCAGTGGCTGAAAAGAAGCTAGGGGATTTTGAACAGAAAAACAGCAAGAGTGGAAATTGGGTTAAGCAGCTCTGTGCCCACCGTATGCCCTATCATATCTGCAGCCTCCAACAGCTGTTTTCCTTTTTAAAAAAGTGGTCAGGATAATAAGGCCTTATAAGCATTACTTTTTAAAACTGAAAAGGGGTAAGCTGAAGATTTGTGCAATGTGTTATCTTTGCTTGGGTTCGTATTCTAAATAAAGAATGAGAAGTGATTCAAAGCCTTTGAATCACTCTTATTTTTTTATTCATGGACATGTGTATTCCTGTAGATGTGTACTGTCTTTTACTCCTGAGACATATACTCTTCAGCGAAACACATAAAGTGGCTTGATTTGTTTTGTTTGCATGAATATACAAGGAGTTGAGCTATGCCAGAAGGTGACAGGTACTCATACTAGGAGTAACAAGAAAGGATGCTAGCAACTTAGTAAGAGCACGTGAGAAGTAGTGGACACTGGAAGTAGATGTGGAAGGACAATCACTGTTCCAAGCAGCTGAGAGAGTCCAACAGTGCTAATCTGTGCAGTCTCTCTCTCTCTCTCTCTCTCTCTCTCTCTCTCTGTGTGTGTGTGTGTGTGTGTGTGTGTGTGTTTTACATTTGTATCCCACCAACCCCAGGAGGTTGGGCTTAGATCAGTTTTTTGCCTACTGAGAAAGCTTTTTGACAGAATGGGGATATGGATCCAGGTCTCCCTTATCAGTTACCCTACAGTAAATTTGAAGTTATAAATGAAAAGCTTCTGATGCTACACTGCTAATAAGCATTGAAAATTTTCTTTATCCCCTGCCATTTGCTAAACAGATCTCAAACACCCTCAAAACTAGCAACTGGCAGAGGACAGTTCCACCCTTTGCCAGGAAAGCTGCTGGGTAAGTAAGATGCAACCTTGGGCTGTATCACTACACCTGGTGTGTAAAGAAGGGGTCCCCGAGCCCATGAGCTTGACAAGTTGCCAATTCAGCACATTCTGAAGGACATTTCCAGCCCCTGCACGGCTGCATGGTGCCCATGGCTGAGCCACAGTGCAAATGAACTGATTCAGCCCTCCTTCATCTTACATGCTTGGCATACTTGTCTTCTTAATTTATTCCTGACCCCCAAACCCCAGACAGCCTGACCTTCTCTTCTTTGTTATCCTTTCTTGTAAAATTCTTTTTATGAGGAGGGCAGTCCTTCAATACTTCAAGGGGGTTGAGAGTTAACTTATTTTCATTGGGAGCAGGGGAAGAGAAAAAACAGCTATAACGAAAAGGTCGGTTGGTTTTGGCTTGCCTGAAATTAATGTTGTTTGGATAGGTCTATTTTTACAACTGATTGCATTGTTGCTTTGTGGCTGGAAGGAAAAAAGTTTTCTATCTCCTTCTCCTCCCGCCCTCAAGCCTCGCTCTAGTGGAGTCCTGCGTTCTTGCTTTCCAACATCAAAAAACACAAACACAAGAGTTATTTGTTAAGCAAGGCGCTGCTATCGAGAGCTACTTCTTTGTGTTTGGGGCTGGTGCGGTGATTGCCTTCCAGCTTTTGGAGGCGAGGTGGGGTATGGTTTTAACTTAATCATATTCACATGACAAACCCTAAATACAGAAAAAGGGGGGGGGCGAGTCATGAAAAACCCCCAAACCAAAACAAAAAAAGGACCTCGCAGAAGTGGGAGAGCTGCAGCTTGTCCTCAGGGGCGCGCGCGCACACTCGCACAGAGAGAGAGAGAGAGAGAGAGAGAGAGAGAGGCTGTCAGACTTAGGGGAGGGCGCAGCTTTTCTCAGACGTGCAGCTTTAACCCCATCTGAGACGCCGGTCCAGTGAGGAGGCAAAAAGCTGCCGATCGCTTGCAACAAAGGCTTGGGACTTCCCTCCTGGCGTCACTCAGGAGCCGAGGCGTGTTCGATCCTCCGCAGGAAACCGGTTTTCCTCTCGCGTGCTTTTTTGAATCTGTTTTGCGGCGACCGCAAAGCCCCGTTCGCCGAGGAGCCCCATGCGCTGCGCGGAGCGGCAGCCCCGGAGGCAGGATGCGGGCTCCGCGCGCCCGGCGAGGCGCTAGCCAGGTGCTGTCGCCCGACCGCCGCCTCCGCCGCCGCGCCTTCCTCGCCCTGCCGCTCGCCCTCCTGTTGCTGCCCGTGCCCGGGCGCGGGCTGGAAGTGCAGCACAAGTTCACCTCGCTCACCGCCACCAACAACTTCGCCCTGGATGGCTCGGGCGGCAAGGTGTACCTGGCCGCCGTCAACCGGCTCTACCAGCTCTCGGGCCCCAACCTGACGCTGGAGGTGGAGGAGCAGGTGGGCCCCACGGAGGACAACCCGCTGTGCCACGCGCCGCAGCTGCCCCAGGCGTCGTGCGAGCACGCCAAGAGGCCGACCGACAACTACAACAAACTGCTGCAGCCGGACCCGGAGCAGGGCATCCTGGTGGTCTGCGGCTCGGTCTACCAGGGCTTCTGCCAGCTGCGCAGCATGGACAACATCTCCGTCGTGGCCGTCGCCTTCCCGCCCGGGGCAGGCAGCGGCGCGGACGAAGGCGCCGACCAGGTCACGGTCTTCCCCAGCATGCTCAACGTGGCGGCCAACCACGCCAACGCCTCCACCGTCGGCTTGGTGCTCAAGCAGGCAGGGCAGGACACGCGCCTGCTGGTGGCCGCCACCTACACGGGCTTGGGCAGCCCCTTCTTCCCGCGCAACGCCAGCCTGGAGGACCACCGCTTCGAGAACACGCCCGAGATCGCCATCCGGGCGCTGAACGCGCGCGGCGACCTGGCGCGGCTCTTCACCTTCGACATCAACCCGTCCGACGACAACATCTTCAAGATCAAGCAGGGCGCCAAGGACCGCCACAAGCTCAGCTTCGTCCGCGCCTTCCTGCACCGCGGAGCCCGCCCGGAGGAGCGCCCGCGGCAGCGGGGCGCCCCCCCGGCGCGGGGCGGCCGCCCGGCGGGCTCGCCCCCCTTCCTGCCGCAGCTCGCCCCCGCCGCCCGCCCGCCGGGCTCCTACGCCTACCTGGCGCTCAACAGCGAGGCCAACGCGCGCGAAAAGGAGAGCCACGCGCACAGCCTGCTGGCCCGCATCTGCCTGGCCGACGCGGCCGAGGCGCCCGCGCTGAACGGCAGCGGCGCCGGGGCCGGCGGCGGCGGCGGCGCCGAGACCAAGAAGCTGACCGAGTCGTACATCCAGATGGGCCTGCAGTGCGGCGGCCCCGGCGAGCTCTTCAACCGGCTCGTGTCGGTGTTTCCCGCCAGCGCCGCCCTGCAGGTGCGCGCGGGGAGCGCCTCCGCGGCCCGGCCCGAGGAGCTGCTCTTCGGGGTTTTCGAGCGAGCCGCCGCGCCCGGGACGGGGCTGGGCGGCCGCCAGGCGCCCCAGCCCTCGGCGCTGTGCGTCTTCCGCTTCGCGGAGATCGAGGAGGCCATCCGGGCGGCCAGGAACTCGTGCTTCGTGGCCCCGGACGCGGGGCTCGTCGCCGTGCTCGACAGCGTGGTGCAGGGCACCGGGCCTGCCTGCGAGAAGAGGAACATCCAGGTAAGGTGGACGCGCGGGCGGAGAGGATCCCGTGCACGTTGGAAGGGACCAGCGGGCGGGGGCTCATCTCTTCCGTAGCCCAACATGATGCACGTTCTCGCGCAGGCTCATGGCTGACACTTGTGGTGCCCTGTCAAAAGAAAGTTTGCCCGCATATGCAGAGAATCCTTCCTCCTTCACCTGGCCAGGATGACCATCCTCTACCAGATCTAGGATTAGAACCATCAGATGGTTTGGCCTCCAACTCCCACTCCTGCTACCGCACACAGCCAGTGGGGAGCAATCATGGAAGTTGTAGGCCAAAACCTCTGGAAGCCCATGCATTGCACTAGACTAAGGTTTCAGGGCAAGCCTGTGGCTTAGTGCATGGTAATCTGGAAGGAAAGCACTGGTTCTTCCACTATGAGGAGGTTTGGGGTAGATGTGAGAACTCTGAAGCACAAGTGAAGTTACGCGGGGGAGTCCTCTCTGAGAAGGCAAGAGCTAGAAAAGGTAGCCAAAACTGTAAGGAAAGGACCACTGGAGAGGCATTATAAAAGTGAATGTGTGGTGTGGAGAAAGTCAGTAGACCCCTGCTCACTCTCTTACGCACTAAAGCGTAGGGTCACTGAATGAAATGGTTTGTACCTAGACTGCAAAAATTAAGGGCTTGCTCACCTGTAGCCAATGTTCCTTGGCTGCTCTGCTTCATTAATGTATGAAGTTTGCTGCTCCTTAGTGTAACGATGGCTACTGGCTTTGATGGGCTTGACACAGGAATGTGTGTTTCGCACTGAGGCCAAAGGCCTCTTGATACCAGCTGTCAGGTGTGGGTAGTAAGCAGGAGGAGATAACTACTGTTGTCTTCAGGCTCTACTTGTGTTCTTCCAGAAAGCATCTGTCTGGCTACCATTGGAAGGGGTTCCTGGGCGACCTTTGGCCCATTCAGCAGGATTCTTTTGTTTTAAGAAGTCTGTTCTACTCTCATCTTGTGTATCGGGAAACAGTTGTGGAATTGATATCACCTCTGTCGCCAAATACTTTGTGTTAATAATCCCTGAGCATTTGTACAGCAAGACAGAGAGCAAGGTATGGGTAGTCATCCATTGTATGAATGAGATGTATGAATGAGATGGTGCAGAGAGAAAGCCTGCTGATTGAACAGCCTGTGGAGGCAGTTTTGTAATCAAGGCTAGCTTGGAGCGCATTGTTTTGGTAGAATATGCTATGTGCCCCTTGTTTGGATGTGCCATACTCTATTTTGTTCTTTCCACAGTGCTGATTCTGCAAAGCTTGTCTAAGTAAATCTGCCATGCCAGTCTGTGCATGCACTTAATGCAGAACTTTTAAACTATGAGTTAAGTTCTAAAAATTTGTGATGTTGGGGTAGAATAGTCAAAGCAGCATCTAATTTAAACATGGCACAGTCATATGAGGCTGTTTTGTAGTCTAGAAAGCTGTTTCTCCAGCATTCTTTGTTTTGTCCTCTTTTTTATTACAAACAGAGTTTTACTTATCTGCTGTCAGCATCATTGATATGTGTAGACTAAATCAATACATTGGACCCAGATATCATTGAGCTCTGACAGGTTGATTTAGAGCCTATTATTTTTGATTTCTTAATTTGATTGCACATGCCAAATCAATTTCAAAACTTCCACAATTACATATAAAGATTTCTTTTCTCCTCTTAGTTACATTTATATCCCACCTGAGGAGCTTAAAATGGCATCCATACTTCCCCTCCCAATTTTATCCTCACAATGTCCCTGTGAGGTATATTAAACTGAATTTGAAGCTGGGTCTCCCAATGACCCATCACTCTGGCGTTTTGTAGCAGTTCTAGTAAGAATATAAGTTTTTCTCAAAGGTGGTAGTTGCTGGAGCATACACTCTTATGGCAATTTAAATTTCATGGTATAGATGTGTAGTTTGCAATGTCACCAAACAAAAGTCCTGTTGAAATATTTTCCACAAGAATTGTAGCTAGGAGGCTAATGTGATAGGCCTCAGGTGCCCATGGTCTCTTCTCTTGTTCTGTGGATAGAAGCAAAAATGATTTGATGGATGCTACATTTATTTCAACATAGAATCTCACTGTAACAAATCAATTAAAAAGTAGATGTTATCCCCTAAGGCCAGGAACATCTCACATGCAAATATGCATCGGATCACTGAGTTTGGTCAATTCTCCCCACAGTGAGGGTGGAAGGAGCACAGTTCAAGGCATAAGAATTTAAGAGCAGCGATGCTGACTCAGATTGAGGGTTCATTCGGTCCAGCATTCTGTTCACACAGGGCCAACCAGCTGCCTGTGGGAAACCCACAGGTGGAAAATGGTGCAGTGGCACCTTCCCAATCATAATTCTCAACCAGTGTGCCAGGCATACTGCCTCTGATATTGGAGCCATCAGGAGTAGTTTAGCAAATTCCTCCATGAATTTGTCTAATACCATTTTAAAGCCATCCAGATTGGCAGCCATCATAACATCTTGTGGAAATGAATTCCAAGGCTTATCTTTCCTGAATTTCCCACAACTTCATGGGATGACCCCAGGTTCCAGGATTATGAGAGAAGAGAAATGTCTGCATATCCACTTTCTTCTCTGTGATATCTCTCCTTACTTTTTCAAACTAAATTGTCCCAGACAACCAGCTCGTTTGTGAGACACAACTGCCCATTATGGCTTAATTGAGTTCGTGGGCTGTTGCGTTGTGGGCATCCAGCTTACCATCACTTGTCATGTTATGCTAACCTGGATGGCATGGATTGTTGGGAATAAGCAACAAGGCATGTTGGGAATGGGCAGCAACCAAATAACAATCTTCAAGTGCCCATTTCAACAGGCAATTCTGCCCATGACATGAAAAGCTATGATAGTAAAGGTAATTAAACAAATTGCACCAACATGAACAGCAGGGAAAATAAACTACAGTGGGAGGCTTATTTTTCTCACCATGAACTCAATCAGTGACTGGGTCCACATGACATGATAAGCTATGGTGCCTAATAAACCAGGGGTAGTTTGTCATAGTTTAACTACTCAGGCTGTATTTGGACATTACAATAAGCCACCTCTGGCTTATAAGCTACTGTGGCTTGTTATGTCATGTGAACCAATTCAGTGGCTATATTTGTATGATTGCCAGTGAAGAGAAGCCACAAAGGATTCTTCTCCCTGCTCTTGTGCAAGCCAGTCATACATGCTGTGTGGTTAGTCAAACTGTTTTGCAGCACGTGGCTTTCCATGTTGTGAGATGCACAGTGAATGTTGCTTCCAAACCGTCCCAGAACCATGGCTTATTGTAGGGTTCTGGAATGGTTTGGAAGTCATTCCTTGCTTGTTGGATGACATGGCATCCCATGTATTGCAAGGGTTATTGGGCAAATCATATGGCATGCAGCCTGGTCATGCACCATGATTTTTTCCCAGTGATCATGGAAATGTGGGAAAAATAACCTTTCCTACTATGGGAGTTGCTCCAGCCCCTTCATCTTTTTAGTTGCCTTGTTCCACACTTTTTCTCCAGTTTGCAGTATGTAAGCCCCATAATCTTTTCCAGGTACAATCTGGGGAGCAGGAAAATATACACAGAGGGACTCAATTTTTATTGTTTTCCCTCTGTTTTTCATGCCCAGCAACATTAAATTAGGTTTCCTAATGAATGTCTGCTTTCCTTAAGACCACTTTACATGTTACAGATTGAGCTGCTAAACATTATGTGTATTCATTGCAGCTAAAAATGTTTAAGGTGAATGCATGTGTCCAGTTCAATTCATCTGCTTCAGAAGAACATGCTACAGAGAGCCATAACATACTCTGGGTTTTCTGTGTGTACACAGTAAAATAAAGTTGTATGTCTGCTTTGTATGTTATGGGCACACTATAGGTACATGCTACATGTGTTTTGTAAACTTGCAACACATGCAGTGTGTCTTAGGAAAATGATGAGCCCAGTAGTCATCTTTCCCTGCAAAGTTTCTGTTCATGCATCATCATCCACCAAGCCTGGCTTTGTTGTGAAAGTCAGTTGGATTTTTTTGCAGCTTACAGTGAAGCCAAATGTACAGTGGCTTTGTGCAAACACATACACAAAGAATGTGACCCCCCACCCCGTTTATAAAGACGTGCTTTTCTTCCCATGTTCTCTGTCCCAAGTGAACTAGTGTGACTCATGCCTTTGTTTCCTCCTCCCCTGCCCACTTTTTGGTTATTTCTTATTGCACAGACACTGAGGGAAGGCAGAATGTGCGTTCCATTACAGTTGTTCCTTCCCACATCCCCTGGCCTGCATATTCCTGCAATGGAACAGCACTGGATGTGTAAAGTTCAGAGAGAAGAGACACAAGCTGCCTTGTTTTACTGCTTTGAGGGTGAAAGTTTGCTACTGTCATGATTTGTTACCAAGTTGACATGCATGTTAATGATAGCTGAATGCACTTATTTCCTCCCTTTTAAAACACTAAAATCACAGTACACTTTGGTCTTATTTTCTTATTCTCTGGGAAAGATGCACAATATATTTCTACCAGAGTTCATAAAATGTATGTTTGATTTTACAAACAAGATAGATCATGAAAGTTTGGTCTTTCCTCTCCCTCTCCCTTCCACTGGCAATATTAGATAGATTTTTCACTTTTTTCCCCCTGCATTGCACATGGCAGCTGTGATGCTCTGGTAAAGTTTGTGACCCTATTGCAATAATTCATAGATACGCTTTTTTAAAAAGCATGGATTAGCCACCAGAGCTGAGTGTTTCAGTTAATTCCTTAAGTGTAAATATACTAAATACAGCACTAATATGAATTACATATCTATATACTTAATTAGTTATAGTAAGTAAAAATCTGATTTTTTACTGTGGCTGCACTGTCAACTTCTTTAGAATCAGTACTTATGTTCTTTGTAGGGTGATGCTCAGATTTGAATTTTGAGATTTGACTAAAGAGAAGACAGTTTTACTTAAAAGTTCTGTTGTGTTCCTAAGCTGATTTCTAATTATGGGAACCATGACAACTAATGGTAAATATATTAATATTTTGGATTCACTATTGTTTTGAATAAGCCTAGTTTTATTATTACAACCTCAAAATACACTTATAATATAGATGAACATACATAAGTATAATTGATTGGGAATTAATTGATGGGAATGAGGTCAAAGAACTAACAGTACCACCTAAGTCAAAAGGGGCACAGGTATATAACTGTATGCACGCTCTATTTGTTAAAAAGAATTTTCCCTACAGATTTACCATAGAAAGCTAAATAGTCTTTAGAATTCTAGTACAGTAGACTCTCAACTATCCGGCTCGCAACTATCCGGCCTCCGTACTATCCAGCCTAGTTAAAAAATAATAATAATTCTCCGTAAAAAAATGAGGAATAATTTACTTTGCCAAGGCGTTGCAAGCGGGCGTCTGCTACAATCCTCCCACGTGCCGTGTGCATAACCCAAGCGCGGATTTCCCCCGCCCTGCTACCTGTTCTTTGCTTCGTCAGTTGTGTATCAGATGTCAACAAGTGCGGAATACGTTTACCATTGTTCCTGGTTACATTAGTAAATTGTTATTTGGTGCGCTTTGTTTTTTTTTTTAATTAAAGTTTACGAAATGGGTGAAAAACGAAAAAAGGTTGTAGTGACTATGGAGGAGAAACTATGCGCTATAAAGCGACTAGACTCTGGGGTAATGGCAAAAACTATTGCTTCGGAGTTAGGAGTTGGGAAAAGTACAGTTGGAGACTGGAAGAAAAATCGAGCAGAAATTGAAAAGTGGTGTGCTGCACAAGCTAGTGGAAGTGGAATGAAAGTAAGAAAAACGATGCTGAAAGGTAAGCATAAAGAAGTTGAGGAAGCTTTATTTTTGTGGCATGAACACTTAAGAGGAAAAGGCTTGCCTGTTACTGGGCCGATACTGCAGAAAAAAGCATTGCAATTTAAGCAACAAATAGAAGGAGAAGATTCAGAATTTACTGCCAGTGATGGATGGTTAGATCGGTGGAAAAAACGATTCAGTATTCGCCAGATTACCGTAAGTGGGGAGGCTTTATCTGCTGATAAAGAGGCTGTACCTTTGTTCAAAGACTATCTTTTTAAGCTTATTGAAAAGGAGGGAATTTCTGGGGAGCAGTTGTACAACTGTGATGAGACCGGTTTAAATTATAAGATGCTCCCTACAAAAATGCTTGCATCAAAAAAAGTAGCTGCTGCACCAGGATACAAGAAAAGCAAGGAACGAGTCACCATCTTGGCTTGCAGTAATGCAACCGGCAACCACAAGCTTAGGCTTACATTAATAGGAAAATCAAAGAAACCAAGAGATTTTAAAAAACTGAAAAATCGGGAATCACTACCCGTATATTACACACATCAAAAGAAGGCATGGATGAATTCAGAAATCTTTAAAACCTGGTTCCAAAATGAATTTGTACCGACTGTAGAAAAACATTTGAAAGACAACAATTTGCCGAGAAAAGCTGTGCTACTTCTTGACAACGCACCTTTGCATTCTGCCACTGACGAACTCACAGATGGAGACATCAAAGCTTTATTTTTACCACCTACTGTGACGGCGGTTTGTCAGCCGATGGACCAGGGCGTCCTTGAAATGCTAAAGAAAAAGTATTGTCGGCGTCTTCTCAGTTCGTTGATATCAGCAATTGATAATAATGAAGACTGCGTAACCACTCTGAAAAAGATTGACATGCTAGATGTCATAAGGTGGTTGGCCGAAGCATGGGAAGAGATTCCAAACATATCACTTGCAATGTCTTGGAAAATTCTTTTGGGCCATGAAGGTGGACATTTCAACCTTGAACCCGTGTGTGAACCCAAAGTAGAAGATGAAAACGATAAACTTGTTTCATTGCTTGAAAAAGTACCGGGCTGTGATGATGTCAGTGTAGAGGACATTACAGAATGGATGGCAAACGACAAAGTTGATGAAATAACTGACAATGATATTGTGGAAATGGTGAAACAGGGGCAAGTAACAGAAGAAGAGGAGGAGAAGACATCCTTAGATGACAGGAAAAATCTCATCCCACATTCAGAAGGGTTCAAGATGATTGAGGCAGCGCTGCAGTACATTAGTGAGCAGGAGGAAGCAACGCCAGCTGATATCATCTGCTTGCGTAAGTGGAGGGACATTGCATCGCGGAAGAGGGCTGAAAGGGAGAAGCAGTCATCTATCAAGGACTTTTTCAAAAACTAAAAACTGTCAGTTTTGACTCTTTCATCTTAGGCCTACCTTTTCACATTTGTGTAATCATTTATCAATGAACAGTAAAATAAGCTTAAATAATTTTTGTAAGAATTAAGCCTATGTTTTACGTTAATGTTTTGTTTATTTTAAAAGTGTATGTATTCATACTGTACAGTGTACATGATTTTATGTTTCCTGCTATTAAGTTAGACATTATAAAATTTATCTTAAAAAGTGTACAATATTTTTATCCTTGGACTTCCTTTTTCTGTAATAATTTTTTAAAACGTACAGTACATAACAAACATTTATAAAGTACTGGCCTGTACTAAGAGGTCAGAAAATATGAATAAGAGCGGGTTTTGGTATAAAAAGGGTGTTTTTAATGGTATGGAAGTAGGAAGGAAGTGAGCATTTATAGAACTTCGGCCTATCTGGCCTGCCCTTCCGCCATGTTAGGCTGGATAGTTGGGAGTCTACTGTATTTCAAAAAGTGGCTTGGGAATTAGTTCCAAGACTAATTCTTGGAAATTTGGAAAAATTGCATGCATGCATTGCCAGTACGTCTTGTCCAAAAGTTAATACAACTCCAAACTATCCTCAAAACTGAAGTTGTTTAACAAGCATGGAGAGATATTCTGTGGAGCATTTTCTAAAATAGAAATTCTGAGGGAAAAAAATGGGTATTCTTACCCAGCATTTAATAGTAATATCTGAAAGGCTACAAACTTGCAAATTTTAGTCACCTGCTTTTTATTTACAAGATAATATCCTGTTATGAATAAAAAGAAGAAAAAAAACATTCTGCAGGCTAGAAGCACAGAGGACTGGAAAAAGAGCACTCTGTTTCTATGTTTCTAGTTTGCTCCATTTTTATGCTGGCCATGGAAGAAAGGGCAGCATGCACTCTGGCCTACACAAAAGATGAACAGGCTGGTAAAGGAGAAACAGAGCAGTCTATTTCTCTTTTGCCAGTCTGTTTGGCTTCTATACTGGTCATAGAGGAAGTGAATTCATTCCTCCAAGTCAGTATGGAAGCTGAGTGACTAGTGAAAGAAGAATTGGGATGGAAAGCTACCCTAGATTACTTTCAATTCTTTGTGCAAACTGAATTGATCCTGAATGGTGTTAACTTTGTAAAGTACCCTCATGGCCAAACACCACAATAGGTCATTTTCTTCCCAGCTGAGCTGTGAGATGTTGGGATATGTTGTAGCATTTGCATCCTGCCCTTGCTCTAAGGCACTTAGAACAACTTCATTTGACTCTTCTCTCTTGCTCCTGTATCCTCACAACAGTCATTTGAGGTAGATTAAACTGAGAGAGAAAGACTGCTGAAGATCACCCAGTGAGGTGGCTAAATGGTGAACAGAGCCCAGATCTCACTGGTTCTTGGCGAAGATTCTTGCCCATTACATTACTGTAGCCATGTCTGCACATCACACTAAACCATACTCTGAATAAGTTACATAGCATGACAGATAATTGGGTTTACTATGGCTTGCTGTTCCCCTCAGTCCTCCAGGTGGTATCCTAGTGACCTTCACAGCAGGTAGAAGATGTTGTTGTTGTTGTCTTCTCCTGCTGCTGCTTCTCCATCATCTTCTCCTTCCTTCTTCGGAGCCTCAAAAGTGCTAAGGTGGACCTTTTTGTTACAGAAAATGATGCAATTGTGTTAATATTTATTTATTGCAAGTTCTCTATTAAACCAGTCTGATAAGTATGGGCTTGGCTGGTTAATATCATTGTATGTTTCAGTTGTCAGATGGAGCTGTGACATGGGATAAGTAACATACATGGAAACTATTGGATAGTAGATAAGGATCCACTTCATTCCAATCAAAGGATGTCAGCGGGGCACAAAAGCCAGAATTCTTATTGTTGTTCAGCAAACACTCTAGCCTCATTTCTGTTTCACCCACTCTCCACACACGCAGGTAATCACCACTGGTGGCCAAAAGGTCTGGATAAACTCCCTTGGTATCTGAGATCCACATGAGTTTGGTAGTGGGATATGGATGATCAAAGGTATTCCTGCAAATGAACTCAGAGCTGTCTTCATCCAACCCAACAAGTTGAACCTAATTATTGTATTCTGCCACGCAACTGCCAAGCCTGAGCCTGAAGCGCTTGTTGGGCCTGACACTCCAGTTCATAGCATACACAGTCCATGGCTTGTAGATCTCCTTGTGCTTCCCATGCAGCGACATGGCGGGCAGGAAGGCTTACTCCGATGATCCTTCCCGAGCTCCCGTAACAACCTCGGCAGCCGTTCTTCCCCTCACACAACAACATGCAGGCTGATTTCTGCATGGTTGCAAGGGACCAGTTGTGGAATTGCCAGTTAAAATACATGGAAAAAGGGAGGGAAGCAGGAAAAAGCTATGTACCACAAGTGTGTGTGAGTGCAGGGACCGGGATGACAATATCTTCCACTTAGTTGTATAACTGTCTCCATTTCAAAGTGTTGAACTGATACTTAGCAGATCCCTTCACCTTTTCTACTTTTCCCTGAGTTTCCAGCTACTTCAGAAAGGGACTATATTAACTCCTGCTATCATTTTCAGAGCATTTATTGTGCAGGTACAATGGTTCTCTAACAATTTAAAACAAAACCACAGAAATAAATGCTAATTTAATGGCTGGGAAGTAAATAAAGGAGAAATTGGTCCATCTCCACTCAGTTTACTTTTCAGCCCATAAACTGTCTCACCCCCCCTTCCCTGCCCTTTCCCTTCCTAGCCATTAAACTTGTATACATGTCTGTTTGTTGTTTTGTTTTTTAATGTTCAGAGAATCACAGTACCCATAAGCAGTAAGGGCTCTGAAAAGTAGGAAGGGATTTAATATTTTTCCTTTCTGCAGATTCAAGGGAATGTTGATAAGTTTCAGTTCAACACTTAAAATAGAAAAGATTACATTGCTAATAGGATGCTGATCTCCCCTCCCATTTTAGGTACACCTTCTTTCTCCATTGTTTGCCCTTTCCCAGTTTTCATTGACAGCTAGGTAAGTTGTTGTTGTTGTTGTTGTTGTTAGTCACGAAGTCTTGTCCGACCCATCACAACCTCATGGACAACATACCTCCAGGCCTTCCTGTCCTCCACCACCCCCAAGCTCACACCACCCAAGTCCACCCAAGCTCACACCAGCCACTTCAGTGATTCCATCTAGCCACCTCATCCTCTGCCGTCCCCTTCTTCCTTTGCCATTTATTGTTCCCAGCATGAGGTTCTTCTCCAGGGAGTCCTTTCTTCTCATTAGGTGGCCAGAGTATTTGAGTTCATCTTCAGTATCTGGCCTTTTAAAGAGCAGTCAGGGCTGATCTCCTCTAGGACTGACCAGTTTGATCACCTTGCTGTCCAAGGGACTCGCAGGAGTCTCCTCCAGCACCACAATTCAAAGGCCTCAATTCTTCGGCGCTCAGCCTTCCTTATGGTCCAGCTTTCACAGCCATACATGCAGTCTCACCTTGTATCAGAGAACCATAAATGTATACTTGCAAGGTACTGACCAAAATAATAATTTTTAGGATGCACAATTTTCAGAGACTTAAAAAATGCAACCATCCAATGGCACTTTTTTGAGGGACTGGTTCCCCCTGCCCCAAACAACCTGGGAAATGAGTACCAAAAGTGCTGTTTTGGCACTGTAGGGAGAGAAGGCACTAGCGAGTTTCCAAAAGCACACAGTGGGGGGGGGCATGGGGCAGGCACTGCTCTTACCAAGTACCTCTGTAACTTTCCCAACAATCCATGGTAAAACTGCTCTGCAGGGTTCAAGTAACATGGCAAGCCATTGTGGGCAAGAACACCACTAATGTAAGCCACACATTATCAGCATGGGTTGTTCATGCAAAATAAGCTATCTGGCAGAAAGTGTGCTGAGTTCAGACCAAACAGAATTCACCATGGCTAGTTACCCACAGTGGACTGTTCTGTTGTGCAGGTGAGGTTAACAGATCTTTTACAAATTGCAAAACCTCACTTACAAAAGTGGAACAAATAGAGTGATCCACTTTCAGAATACTTCTTCAGGACCTCTGAATTTTTATTTAGGAAAATTTTAATCTGCTCTTCAGTATAAAGTGAAACAAACTGCAGAACATAGTAAAATAATATAATGTTGTGAAAAAATAATGACACAAGGAATAACAGATAACTGTTTGCAGGATGCAGGATGCAGTAAAAGAAAGGCAAGAAGCATTCAAAGGTTTTAGCGAACAAACTGGTCTTTAGCTGGCAGCAAAAGTTTCTAAGAATTGGTGCTGTCCCTTTATGTGCAGGAAGTTCCACAGCTAGGATGCGTCTCGGGTCACCATTTATCCAATTCCAAGCAAGAGGAGATTCCCACCATCAAGAGGGGAGCCCCAGTCAAGCTTGATAATTGGGCAGATTCATAAGGAAGAAACTGCTCCATCAGGTAGCAGGGACCATCGTCCTAAAGGGCTTTTTAGGTGCCAATCTTTAGGTGCCTAAAGGTGCCAATCTTGGCACCTTGAGAGCGTATAGTTGAATGGACTTTTCATTATTTAGAGAACTGGAAACTAGATCAGAACTGGAAGCAGCTGTATACCAGTCTATGGCTTGATCTATGGTAGCACCATGAGATATAACAAGGTTGATATACCCTCCAAACAGATAACCACATGTTCCTATTATTCTTGTTTTTTGGATTTGAGAGGCCACTGGAATGTACCATCTGTACCAAAAAGGAGCAGTGTTATAATCTTGAGCTTCATATATAGATTGGAGGGAAAGCATCCTAGACAGGCTGAAGCATGTGATTCAAAACTGTACTTGACTGGTCATATCTCTTTGTTTACAAAAAGCTCCTGTAGGGGCATCTGATCTAGACTGGGACTGGGAAGAGCTCTTTTGTCATTTATTTATTTATATTTATATCCCACCTTTCTCCCATTGTAGAACTCAAAGTGCCTACATGCAGCTCCCAGGTGGTCACCTCTCCAACCCTTAACCTGCTTAGCTTCAACTTGGTGAATGCCTCATTTGCCTTCAGACCATCAGATCTTTTAAAACTGACACACATGGCTAACCCCCAGCCCCATTTTCCCATTGCAAATTGAAGCTGCCCTGAGTTTTAAGAAAAATATTGGGACAAATAGCTGAGGAAAGGCACTAAAAATCACAGCTGCTTTGTGCATTTTTTAAAGCAGGGAAAGACAAGGGGCTGGGGGAATTCTTAACAACTCCATGTAATGTGTAGTTTGGCTCCAAGTCTAAAGGCTGACTCAAAAAGCGAAGTGTAAAAAATGGCTACGTTTCATGCATAAATGGGCGTCTGTGATTATCTTCAGGTGAAATATTTTAATGTTCAAGAAGGATTAAGAAGTATTCTTAGAATATATGGCCCATAAATTTTTAGTAGAACCTAAAGCCCTAAGGCTGCTCTCCAAAGTGATGTATTTGAAAGTAGGTTCCATGGATATTAATGGGACATATTTCCAAGTCAATGTGTTTAGGCACAGAGTAGAAGTTACTTTGAGGCCTTTGAAAATAACACCCGTAAAATTTAATAGATATAAAAACAGAACTGTGTATCTCATCTAGTTGTCATAGCAATTAGAAATTATTTGACAATTATACAGTTTCATATTGTATTCAGCACCTGGAAGATATTGCTAGATATTGTAGAGCTGGAAAAGGTTCAGAAAAGGGCAACCAAAATGATCAGGGAGTGGCAAAACTCTTCTATGAGGAAAGGTGCCACTTTGTGGGAACTTTTTAGTTTAGGAAAGGAACATAAGGTTAGCGGTTTGATGATAGAGATTTATAAAATTATAAAGAGGAATTGAGCGCTCCTAGACACGCATCATGCTCCTATAATACGAGAACCTGGGGTCATGCGGAGAAGCTGAGTAGTGGGAGATTCATGGCAGGCACATAGTATACTTGGTCACACAATGCTGTGGAATTAGTTATCTTATGATGCGGTTGGGGTGTGAGGGGGGCAAGGTTTGATGCTGGTGAACTGGCATAAAATTCTTATGTTTCTAATATTTATGCATCCTTATTCACATGCGTCTGTATACTCATGTGCAGCAACTAATGCAGGTCCAAGGGGACCTGTATCTAGAGGTGTGGTACATTTGTGGTGGCTTTATGCACTGTGCTGTTACTAAAACAAGCAGAGTGCATAAACTCAAACACTTGTTACAGTCCAAAAGCATAAGCTTTATGTAAACAAGGTTTTTTTCTCAAAAACGTATGCATATTGGTATACCCACCTGCTGTAATGAGTCTAACTTGAACAGATAAAGACAAAGATTGTGGGAAAAGGTTGTTTACCAAATAAGAACTGGAAGGTGGCAATCAGGAAATGACAGAATAGGGCATTGTAAGACTATGTGGACAAGGCAGCTAAGAGGCCAGGGACAATGAACTGATTCAATAAGGGAAGCCATATCCTTGAAATTACAAGAACTGGCCATATGGATCAGTCAGAACCACCCAGCTTGCCTGTATAGTATCACTGAATTCTAGTCTGTCCCCTTGGTATTATTTATTTATTAGAATTCTGTCTTGCCTTTTTTCTTTTTTAAAAGAATGCAAACTTCATTCTTACATCACTTGCCTCCTCCTGCTCTCACCCCCACAACAACAACCCTGTGGGGTATGTTGGGCTGAGAGTGTGACTGGTCCAAAGTCACCCAGTTGGCTCCATGGCTGAGCAGAGACTAGATCCTAGATCGCCTGAGTCCCATTACATTGCTTTTAACCACAATGCCACAGCAATTACATGAAAAACAATGAAGTGACGGGGTACCTGAAAGCAAGTATTAGTTTATACTAATTACAGTCAGTCATATTTTCACCAGTCCCAGACAAGGGGATCTCATAATCTTATCTCGAATCAATACTGGGTGGGATAAGGGCTAATAAACTGGCTTGTGGAGATAAGACAGATGTTTGATGGTTTTAGGGAGGACCTTAAATGAGTGGCCTACTTTACCTGAGTTCAGACTTGCCTGAAGGAACAGGTCTACAACTTGGGAGCACTCCTAGAGCCAGCATTTGGGGACTCAGTGGGAAGCGGCGGGCATGAGTGCTGCTCAGCTCTGTTTGCTCTGCCAGCTCTGCCCTCTCCTTGGTGCTTTTTGTGCAGGCTAACACAACCACATGGTCACAATATGGTCCTTGTGCATGAAACCACAACCATATAATAAAAGAAAGAAATGTCTTTGTGTTTTTGTCCCAATTCAAAATGCTAATTCTGACTAGAAATATGCAGTCTTGGGGGAAAACATGGGAAAATTAGGGGAGAGGAAGTTTTCTCCCTCTAATTTTTCTGCGGGGCGGGGGAGACAGAAAAATGAGGGTGTTTGTTTGTTTCTGTGTTTGTTTGGCAGCTTTCTGTGAAAGCTTGCTTTTTCCCAATTCTGGGTTTGTTCTCCTGTGGGACCTCACATCTCTAGTTTTGAAATGGCTAAATCTTGCCTGAGGGATGTTTCCATTCACATATTCTGCATACTCCATGTGGCTCTCCTATAGTTGCTCCTGCCACATGGAATACCATCATGAGTGGCTAGAAGATTCAGAACATCATTAGAGCTGGTCCCCTTGCAGTGCAGCTCCTTCTCTCACTGCTGGCTCTCAGGTGGCAGGTGAGAACCTTCTTTCATATCACAAACCTTGCAATTCTATATTTGAAGCAAAATCTTCTGTCAGTTGTTCTTTTACCTTGATGGAAAGTGGTCAGAGAAATTTCCTGTGGTGTGGTGTGGTGTTTGTGTGTGTGTGGGGGTGGGGGGGAGTGAATTCAATAAACATGTAGAAACAGCTACATAGATTAAAAGTTTTAATATGTTCAACATCATGAGTCATCGTGGATCTTAATTAGAACTTTGAGATGAGCATTTTGTGGCTGCTGACATCCATAAACCATGCCTTGTCGAGAAGTGTTTACTGAAGTTCCTTTCTGGAAGTCTGCATGGGACTGAAAATGTCACCTTTTGTATCCTGAGCTCAGTGGTCAGGAAGCCTGACCATGATCCTGGTGAAAGCGTGTGCTGCTGCAGCTGTTACATACACACGCGCGCACGCGTCCCTCATACAGAAACTACAAAATCCCCTTTGCTGCATCTACTGGCCCAAGAAAATACAGAAACTACCCCCTTTGCTGCAACAGAAATCCCCTTTGCTGCATCTACTGGCCCAAGAAGTATTGCTCTGACATTTGGATTTCTGAGATATTCTGCAGGGGTGGCTCAGTCAACCTCTGATCCTCTCTGTCCCTTCTCCATTCATTCCCAGTCTTTAAAAAAATCACACCATATAACTATTTGCCCCTTGAACATACACAAAACTCCTGGTGTCAGAACTGTGGTGCTGGAGTTTGTTCCTCTCTGTTTCTCAGCGGCAAAACACAGGATCAGACAGGGCATGAAACCAAAATTAGAACAATTGTTCAGTCACTGGTTCTCCAGGAATTCTTCTTGGGGGGAAAAACCTTGTTCACATGTTATACAAAGCTAGGGAGTTACTTGCACAAGACCCTCCCAAAATGACAAATGTGCTTCTACATTCATAAGAATCCAAAAATATTTTGTTTTGTAATTTGATATGCAGTTGGGAGAAAGTTTCTCTGGAGAAGTGCTGTAGCAGAAGATGCCATTAACAGTTTACATCACTGGCAAGGGTGTTAGGAAAAAGAAGATATGGTTATCTAGGCTCAATAGTAGGCAGGTGGTCTCATGGTCCTGTGTATTTGCACAAAACCCTCAAAAATAAAATCTGAATTTAAAGAAGCTCATGAGTTTCCACCTTCATAAGAGCTCAAAAACTTAAATCCCTTTGGTGAACTGATGTGGGAAAGGTGGACGTTCCCTCATGAGCAACCCCAGTGGACCAATTTCAGAAATTATGGTGATGTAAGGAACAAGCAAGCGAAGACTTCTTCTGCAAAGGCCCATGGAATACATCCTGGCAGGAGTTGGGAGGACTGAGAAGGAATGACGGAGAAACAAACTATGGCATGTTGCTGACCAGGCATTCATCTGACAGGAATAACTTGCCCAGCTGCTTGAATTATAGAATCATACAGTTGGAGGAGGCCTAGAAGGCCAGCAGGTCCAAACGCCTGCTCAGTGCAGGACTCAAATTTCCCATCCAGATTCTAACCAAGGCTGGCTCTGCCTAGCTTGCAAGATTAAGCAGGATCAGGCACTGTATGGACACTGATGCGCTGCACTTCTTAGGACTTTAAAAAATATTCATCCCCAGCATGGTTTGGTTTTCTGATCTGTTAAAATAACTGTGTTATTATTTCCAAGTCTGCTTCAGTGGGAGAAAGGCATAGTCTTTTGAAAGTCCTTTGATAATTTTGGACTGGAGTTTTTACACTGCCCTTTGTGAAACACAGTATTGTTGTTTGCTTTCTTTTAATTTTCTATATGTCTCATCAGTTTGGACACTGACTATCTAGAAACATTGCCAAGGTTCACTGGAAATCCCATTGTCTGCTGTCTTTTTGGAAAGAGAGCTTTTCATGCCTCCCTCCATTTTTCTTAATCATTATGATTCCCAGTGAGTTAGCAAAGTTGCCTTTATTTCTGACATCTTAGAAAAAGGGAATTATAATGTTGTGTTCCTTCACACTAAAAGTACTACAATGGTTTTTACCTTTGAGTTGATTCATTCAATACATTCAAGCAATATGTATTTTAGCAACAGTGGTTGTAGTATAATAGAAAAGGAGACAGACTTAACTATAAGTGCCACTTTTCAGCAGTTAGTGTCTTTGCTCACGCACAATTCAAATGCTTAATCTAGAATTGAAGGCTAGCTTGTTTTGTCAAATTAATTGGTGCCATGTTTTAAATTCTTTAAATTCAATTTTTATTTTAGAGGGTTTTGTGCAAATGCAAACCCTCTTAACCCTCTTGTTACACTGTCGGGCCCTGAAATTCAGTGACTCTGCAATCCTGTATATCAGAAGTAAAAATACTTAGGTGCACTGCATAGTTATTGCTTTCTGGTTTACCCTGGAACAGTGACTACCTGTCAGCCAACCTCACAGGGCCATTGTGAGGATGAAGGAGGTGGGAGTAGCTATCTACTCTGCCTTGATAGAACTAGTTATGCTCTTCTTTGGGTTCTGACCTATGTACAGGAAATTTAAAGTAGGAGAGCTGTCACAGCTCTGTGATAGCATACCTGTCCTGCATGCAGAAGGTTCCAGACCTAATCTGTGCCATTTCCACTTTGAAAGTTCAGGTAACAGGTGATGATTGGTCTCTGCATGAGATTCCAGTGGGCCGCTTCCAGTCCGGTAGACAGGGCAAGATAGACCCAATCCTGTGCAAAGCAATTTCCCTATTAATTGACAACGACTTCACTGAGCCATCTCCAAATCAAGTAAGGTTAAAACAATGTTCCTCAATTTGTGGTTAGGCTCCCTACACTGTAGCAGTGAAGAAATTAGATTCCCCACAAGCATAAGGTAGTTTTCCCTTGATGATAGTAACTGGGTTCATACAACATAACGATCTATCATGGGCAACAAGCCATGATGGGTGTATCTGGACCACTTCCAGCAGGGTAGTTTGTTTGTAGGCTGCAAACTCACCCACACTGAAAAATCATGGCTTGTTGTAGGGATTGTTGGACCCGCAATTGGTTGTTGTATTGCCCAAATCCAGAAGATCAGCCCCACTCTGGTTCTACAGAAATGGTGCCCAAGCAGCTCAAAAGGTAAGGGAAGGAGGTTGGAACAACTTTATGGACCTCATATATCCTGGCTGCTCCTGCCTCCTCCCCTCTCTGTCCCCTGCCATCCCTGTCTGATGTTACTTGGAGAATAGCAAGTGTGTTTCTATCCATGTAGGCTACAAGCAGGTCAAAGCAAGGCAGTCAGAGCTCCAATGCCCAGTCTCCAGCCTCAAATGTGGCAATCTGAAAATCACAGGGTTCTCAGATAATGCTTAGGGGCCATAAATAGAGGGATTTGTAGAAGTAAAAGGAATAGAGTCCCAACATATTTACCCTAAACACAGTCCATCAGCTTGCAATTAGGGCATTCATGCTTCATAGTGGATAGTGTGGCTCTTGCTGCTCTTGGCAACTTAACAGCCCACCTAACTGTCCAATCCTAGGCATGTCTGTTCAAAAATAACTACTTGTGAGAGCCCTGGACTTATCCCTAAGTAGCTGTAAATAGGATCATCACTCAAAGACAAAATCTATAATTCCTCCCATAGTGACTGCTTCCATCTTAGGAAAACTCCAAAACATAGATTTACACAGTACTTTTATTAAGACTGACCAATTGAAATATTATACAATAGTGAACAAGAGTTAAGTTTCTCCAGAACTACCCTCTGATTTTCTGGATGCCCATTCCTGGATCCATTGTGAAAAACTGACATTAAATCAACCATTTTAATGTAATTGACATTGCAGTGGTGGAAAGGCCAATTTTAAGGTCATGATACTTATTTTTGTTAAATCAGATATTTTTCATGTAAATTCTTTAAACATTCTTAAATGGATATTAGCTGGATCTGGTGATTTCTTTGTTTTCAGCTTGACAATAGAATCCAGAACAGGAATGGACAATTTATAGCCTTCCTGAGGGTTTGGCCACAATTCCTGTGATCCCTTCCCATTGGCTGTACCACATAGGCAGATAGAAGCTTAGGTTAAACGATTTGGAGGGCCACAAGGTACCCTCTCATGGGCTAGAACATTATCTCTTATCATCAGCCATTGTCCCATTTCCTCAGGCATCCTCCTTGAAAATATAATTTAAGCATGGATATATATCCATCTTCTGTAGTGATGGTAGATGCAAAATATTCATTCACCATCTCTGCAATCTTGTATTCTTCTAGTATTCCTTTAATTTTTTGTTATCCAACAGTCCAATTGCCTTGTTAAGTATTTTCTTGCTTCTGATATATTGAAACAATTTGTTATATTAATGTTTTTCAGAATCCATTTTAGTTCCCCTTATTGTCTGCTTGCATTTTTTGTACATGCTTGTGCTCCCTTAGACCCATGGTGAAATGTGTACACACATTCTCAACATTGCCAATTCAATAAGAAAACTTTTAACCTTGGCAAGAGTGTGTCTTGGTAGAAGGAGACGCAGTGATTCACATTCACACAGTCTTCTTCAAATCAAGGGAAATTTATTAAACACACTCAAGAATTTAAGCTGTACACTAATTAAGTGGGGAAAATAGTACACAGAGCATTCATTAGAGACATCAAAACATTGGCAGCAAACAAACAAAATGTTCTTTCTGAAAAGTAAGTAATTCTTGGTTTTATACCTGAGCCACTGATTATATTGTGCTTGAGTAGATCACTTCAGGACAGATATATACATGCATAATTAAATTGGTGTTGGCACATCCTGTGCTTTTGAATACGTGCATGTTTGTTTAGATAGTGGTACTAGATCTGATCTTATATATATGACTTTCAGGATTTTCAGGCAAGAACACTTCATACTGTTGGGTTTTTGTTTTGCTTAGCTTTACTGAGACAGGGTTTCTTAAAGTGGCCACTTCCATGATTGCCAATTATCACGGATTCCTAAAGGGTCTAGGTACCCATAGGTACCTGGTACTGAGCAGTCCATTACACTTTTGTTCTCTACATTTGGGCAAAATTTCCATTCTATAATGATAGCCTTGGTGGGTTTTTTCCAAGCTACTGTAGCAGTTTGTTAAGCATGCCAGTGACGACTGGACATCGTGGCATCTTTCCCAACCTGCATTATACTTTGTAGCTGAACTTGCATTTTTTGTAGTTTTGAATAAGCCCAAGTGCTGTGGAAAGATTTTAGCCTCTTAACTTACTTTTACCAATCCTCCTGTTTTGAAGTCTACTAATTGGAAGTCATATGTGCCTATGGACTGCTTGACTATTTTTAACTTACATATAACTTACATTTAATAGCATTGCAGTCATTATTTCCAATCAGTTCACTAACACTTACATCGCATATTAGGTCCTGGGTGCCAGTTAGGATTAAGTCTGAAGTCACTTTCTCTCTGTGGGCCAGTTGCTCTAGGACACAGTTGTTCAGGATACCTGCAACCTTTACCTATTTGCCATGAATGGTGCATGCATTTATCTGATCTATGTTGAAGTTTAACTTTTTTTCCCCTTGAATTACTCCTGAATTTCATTTCCCATGTTGAGATTCTCTGAGCAGGCAAGCAAAATAGAATAGCCGCAGAACTAAATTAGTACATTATTGTCAACCACAGCAATTCTGTGAAGGAATTTGTCCATTGGTAGATTTGTTTTGTCTGATAATTTTCCCACTTTGACCACGGAGAAACACATTCCCCAGTAGACCTTTTTCCATCCCTCCTGCTGAGTTTATATTCAGAGGACACTGGATAGAAACTGAGGTTGCTTGCCGCTTTTCCACCTGATTTCGATTATGCCGCCACATCCATGATTTCTTTCAAAACTGACTGCTCCAAGTTCCTTATCTTGGAAGGATTGGAGGCTTCTAGGATTAGTATAGGAACACCTACACATGGGACTTCTCTAGGCTGCTGCTTCTGTTTTCTTTGCAGGAGGAAGACTTCCTCCTATAAGGGTCTCTCACCCCTGAGTTTGTTTGTTTGTTTGTTTGTTTTTTGCCTCTTTATATTCCATTATCAAACCACAAGGTTTGTAGTATCACTGCAGTATTGCAGAATTGTGACATTACAAAGACTTCAATTCATTTTATACTGCATTTGAAATTTAATAGATGCTAAAATGGGTAGAAACATGAGAGACACCCTGGAGCATAACCATTGCCAATGAAGAGCCACAGACTTTCACGAGTGAGGGATCATGAGTGCACAGTAAATGCCTTGTACAAAGAAGCCTGTGGCTCTCTAAATGAGTCCTGTTTATGCAGTTTCATGTGCTCTTGACTGGCAGGTCCTAACAGTGGCACTAGCACTAGTTACAGGCACTACCTGTATTTCTTTTCCCTCGTCCTCCTCTCCCATGTAACCCATGTTTAATCAATGCTCTTAGATGCATTAGCACCACTTTTGGCACCCACTCAGGCAATGGGGGTTCTAGTCCCCGATCAGCCATGCAGCCAACTGGGTGGCTTTGGGCCAGTTACAAACTCTCAGTCCAACCTACCTCACAGGGTTGTTGTTCTGTGGATAACATAGAGAGCAGCAGGAGAAGAAAGATGTAAGCCACTTTGAGTTCTTTGAAAATGAAAAAAACAGTGGGATGTACCTGTTTCTTCATCAGGTTTTTGATTGAATCTGTATGTGTATTTATGTTGTCCCTTGTTTTACTGTGTTATCAGAGTACATTTGTATGATTTTGCTGTGTTTTACCATTTTTGTTGCAAAAAAAAGTTAAAAATAAACAATAACTTTCCAGAGGGATAGCTGCTACTGTGAAGTCTGTAAGTATGTTGTGGCAAAGATAATAAGAGTCCTATGGAACATTAAACTCTAAGCTTATGCAATTCTTTGTCTTTAAGATACCACAGGACACTTTATTGTTTTTTACTCCATGGGAAACACATGATTGGCTGCTGCTCACGTGGTTGGCTCATTTAAATGTTACAACTGCCAGAGAGGAACAACTCACCAGACAACTTGCACAAATTACAGTGGTGCCTCCTACTTCGAACTTCATTTGTTTCAGGAAGCCATTTGAACTCTGAATTGTTCCGCGTTTGAATCACTTTGCCCCATTAGAAATAATGGAAAGTCGATTAATCTGTTCCTAGACTCTAAACCAGGGGTCCTCAAACTTTTCCACCAGGAGGCCAGGTGAAAGGTGCCGGTGCCGGGCGTGTGCCGGAAAGGTGGTGCCGGCGGCGCGCATGGGCTGGTGCGAGGGCAGGGACAGTGCGTGCGGGCACGCGCACTGAGGCGGGGTGGGGCGTGTGGCGAGGGGAGGGTGGGGGCGGGCATGCGCCACGAGGTGGGCGCGCAAGGCAGCGGCTTGCTTGCTTGGTGATTGTTTTCTCCAAGCGAGCAAACTGCTGTCTCCCCGCACCCGGGGCGAGGTGGGCAGCGGCAGGCGTGTGCATGGGCGCATGTGCGGCGGGTCCAAATGGGCATGGTGGGCCACATCTGGCCCCCTGGGCTGTAGTTTGAGGACCCATGCTCCAAACAATACCCATTTTGATAAACATCAAATATGGCCTCCTGCAATGAATTAAGTTCAAAGAACAAGGCACCACTGTATTAGAATTCATGTTGGTAATATTATGTAAGTGCATTTACTGTAACTTAGTGAGGCGTGGGTTTATATTTAGAACCAAAAAATAAAGCGAAAAAATCCCCTCTGAAAACGCATGAAAATGCACACACTGCAAATGCACTTATAAGCATTGTTACAAGGAACCACTGTACTTAAAGACTCCTTAAATTCTGCCCAAAACAAGATAATGCTGTAGGGAATAACAGTGGACTGCTGATTATATTTTCAGTATAAAAATTGCATACTATCCCTTATTTACAAGAATATACAGTAGACTCTCGTGTGAGGATAGACAGAAGACACAGCTTCCAATGTTGAGATGTCAGCTCTCAGAAGCCCTTGACAACGTAGTCAGTGGTCAGGCTTTCTGGGAGTCCAACTCTAAACTGTCTGGAGATCTCTCTACTTTCTGTTCACTCCTGAATGACTACAATGCTGATCTTTCCAAACTGCAGTGAAGATCTCGTTGCTTGATTGTGCGTCAGCATGCATCTTGCAAACCGCCAACTTGTCCAAAGGTTACATTGCATGGATCTATTCCATTTGGGTCTGTATTAAGACATGGCCTAACTCTTGTGCAGTCCTAATATCATCATCATCATCATCATCATCATCATCATCCTTGCATCTTGCCCTTTTCCTTTCGTGAGGAACCCAAAGCAGCTTACATAGTTCCATTTTATCTTTATAGCAATAACCCTATGGTGTTGGTTAGGCTGAGGGGTGGGTGATGAGCCCAACATAATCCAATAAATTTCATGGTTGGAGGAGGACCAGAACCTGGCTCTCCCAGGTTCCTGTTAGTACAGTGTGTTTTCTTCTATTCATTTAATAAACTATACAGGAGAATGGATTTAGGGAACCCCACAACAGCTTTCTACCTGTGCTGTTGCAGCGCTTTTGTAATATTAAGGTTGTATTTGTAGGTATACTTAGCAGCAGTAAGCTCTAATGAATCAGGGTTCTTTGTTGCTATGTAAACTTTCATAGGATTGTGCTTTAAAGCACTTCAGGAAAATTATATGTGACACTGGAGGATTTTAGCATTAACTCTGAATTTCCTAGCTCTTGTGGTTTGTTGTCAGGCCTTGCATATCATTTGAAAATGGTGCTTAGTGGTTCAGCAACTGGATAGACAATAGTGATTTCTACAATAATGAGTTTTTAAATAAAGTGCATTTCTTGGGTAAATTATATAAACATTTTCAGTATGTGTATACTTTGGTTTGGAAATTGAACCTAAACCAAGAAAATGTTCCCAACATACAAGTCAAATTCACATGGGAATATGACAGAGCATCTACTTACTGTGAAAATATACTCATGTCTCTCAGCTGGATTGAGTTTTAAAAGAATTGTATTACTTTGAAGTACTAGTTTATATTTAATCCAGAAAATCAAAACATGAGAATGAATTTTCATCTCTGCTTCCAACTGAATTTCCACAAAAATGAAAGTGGAAATTTTCACTTAATTTAAACATTAAGATTAAATCATAATTCCTGTGACAAATTTAGGCTGCAGTTACTGGGGAGTAAATCACATCAAACTCAGTGGGATTTACTTTTGAATAAACATAATAAGGATCATTCTATTAGTATCATGTCTTTTAAAAGTGGCTGTCTTTTTTTTAATACTGCTGACATAGTTTCATATGACAATAAATATTGGAGTACTTTCTTTTCAGACAAATAAATATGACTATCTCTTGCCAGAAATGCATAATTTGTAATTCTTACTTTGCTTAGATCAGATTTCAGAAAGCCTGCTTCATATTGGGGAGGTTAAGATAAGAAATTAAAGTTGCAGAAAGTTTCTTTCATAGAACACTGGATACATCGGTTTATATTTGAAAACAAGCCATGGCTTCTCTCTGCTCACTTTCAGGAGATAGCCACAAAGCTAAAAATCTGTGAAATGACACAAAGTTTGGTACTCTGGCAGAAACTGAGCTGTGCCTGACTAAGCTATCTTTTAGATTTCCTAGAATACTTAAGAGTTTAGTCCAAATTATTGCCTCACTTCATGAGTTCCATAAATCCATTTATTCCCAACTAACCTGAACTGCTGTTTGATTCTGATGCAAAATCACAAGCATGTTCTAGTTTGAAGCACATCAGTCATGATAAGCGTCTTGACTTCTTGCAAATTGTAGCATTAAACACTTGATCAAGTAGCTCCAATTCCAGACATAACATGCAAACCCCAAGCATGCTAAGTTTAATGGCGCATGTTCCTACATATTTGTCTTTAGGAATACAGTACAGAATTTTCAGGAAGAGTGAAATCTATGAACAATAGAAAGACAAAAGGAAACCCAGTTTTTTGTCTCTGCTCAGCCCATAATGTTGTTTTGATCCAACCTATCTAATAGTTATGTAAAAAGACAGAATGCATGTGTGATAATAAATATAATAAGTAAAAATAATCTGTGAATAGTACTTACATATTCCGTAGCATTTACCGGAAGAACCTGAGAAGAGACCGGCTGGCTCATACCAGCGATCCATGCAGTCCAGCATTATCTTCTCACGCTGGCTAGATTTAAATCATGGTTTTCTACATAATTTGGACACATGCCTGCCTTACCCATAGGTAGAGGATGTCAGAATCCCGGAATCTCAGTTTGAGAAGAGGGAATAAAACTTAGGTTCGTGGGAAAGACCAAGCATCCAGACCATCTGAGGCTTTATTGTATTTACCCAAGGTTCCCGCGGTACTCATGATAATGCATGCATTACTGGGCAGGCAGAGGTGAACTCTGCTGCAAAGCTTCAACACCATTGCAGGGTATTTTATAGGTACACAGGTACAGGGCAATTGATGACAGAATGCAGAGATTACAATAAGATTCTGAGGTCATCACATACAGAACAGATAAAGAAATGTCAGTCAATCACACAGTAACAATGAGATTACAATATTTTTAATTGCCTGTATTGACACTTTAGTTCAGTAGCTTGAACCCATCTCCAGGTTTGCTTAGACATGTAAATTCAAGCTGCTGAGAAACTATGCATGAGCTCAAGACTCTTATCTAGACTCTAGACATTCTGAATTGGCCAGGGCACATGGAGCCTCTGGGCTAGGAAGATACTTCCTTGAATTCCAGCAATGATTATTTAATCATTGTGAAGGTATACAATGTAAATTTGGACTAAATGACCTGTGTACTATAGCTTACAGCTAAAGGTGAGAGAAAGGAGCGGGGAAAGAATGCCATTTTAAACAGTGACAGCAAAGAGTACAGGATTTGATCCCACAATGCAAAAAGCACACAGAAGTAATGCTTTTCAGACAGGATTTATCCAAAATTTCCCAACAAGGAACGTCATAAAATATTCCCAAACTGTGTCTCTTTTATACAGCCAGCTGCAGTTATAGGTTTTTTCTCCTTCAGGGAAAGAATAATGTGACAAACCTCAGGCTACATACAAAAAGTTCCAAAGACTAGTGCAGTAGTCTGCTCAAAAGGTTTCACTTTCATTTTTACTGCTTGCCCTTCCCACTTAGTTTCTTGCGCAGATCTATTCCACTCCCAACAGTAATCTTCCATTCATTGGATTTTTTGAAATTTAGCACTTAAGAGGTAAGGGGTTTATCCCATCTACATAGATTTGCAAATGGGAGCAATGACTTTTTCTCAACTCTGTATGCCTATCTTAATAAAATATTTTCTGTGAAGAAGAGGCATGTGATATCTGCAGATATATACTCACAGTTTTGAGAACTGTAAAACCAAGCATCTGGGGTAATATCTTCGGGATAGAAAATTTGCCTAATAATCTTACAGAAACCTCTGGAAGAGCATGATGTTGTGAGTGGATTAATGGCATTCATTTACCAAAAAAATTAAACATGAATATACAGGCTCATGCGACATAATTAAAGTCTAATCCTTATTTCATGATGGATAACCTTTGGATTACAATGTATCTTAGACAGAAACCTATCTTTAGATAGACTCTTCTTCAAAAAGCATTTTATTTTTTTAAAAAAATCTAATTTAAATTTTAAAAACCGATTTAAATCACAAATCTGTTTAAATAGAAAATCTGATTTTAAAAAATGTTTATCCACCCTGCAGGCTACCCAGATGCCTCTGGGATGTGAATGCAGTAGCATGTACTCCCACTTGTATTTCCTAGCAGCTGATAAACAGTATTTGATGCCTTAGATATTGGAGGTAATATATAACTAGTAGCCGTTGATAGACTTATCTACCATGAATTTGTATAATCTCCTTGAAACCTGTCCAAGTTGTTAGCCATCTCTATATCTTATGGTTGGTATTTCTCCAGGTGGCCAAGCAGTTATAGCGATAAACTTTAGAAAGCCATGGAGCCCCCTGGGCCAGTCGCAGACTCTCAGCCCAACCCTACTCCACAGGGTTGTTGTTGTGAGGATAATATTGAGAGCAGCAGAAGGATAATTATATAAGCTACTTTTAGTTCTTTGAAAGAAAAATCAGTCAAACAAACATAAAATGGCCCATCCAGTGTTTCATAACTAGAAAAACATTTGAATTTTCCAATTTTAAATTACAATCAAACCACTACTGATTGTTATGGAGCATGAAGTACTTATTTCAACAGGACTGAGATACAATTATAGCTTATTCTAAACAGGAATATGACAAAGTTCTGAACTGAATGAAACAAACAAATGGGACCAACAACAAAATGCTGCCATGTGGAGTGCTCCTGTTTCAGTTTCCAGGAGTAATGCCTTTTGCAAGATACTCAGGTCCATCATCCCCCTTCTGTTTTCTCTCCTGTACCCAGTCACCCAGCATATAACGTTTGCCGTGCTGAGAATAAGTCCTCCTGAACTAAGTGGGGTTCTGAGTAGGTATATATAGAATTTTACTGCAAATCTCACAGCACCTCTTGGGGACAGGGCAAGTAGTAAAGAAAAACATATTTTCACATGGGTAAAGCTTCAGATTTGAAAGGGAAGTAACTTGTTTAGACAGTGGTTGGTTTAGGAATCCAAGGCTCCAAGCTTGATGCTGGGTCTATGGATAGCACTCTTCCTTATATCCTGAATTAGTTTGAGATATGTAAACATAAAGGGAATTCATTTGCAAAACCAGCATCAAGATAATTAACCTTTCTCTTTCTGTGTTCACAGAATATCTCTCTCTAGTTTTTGAGCAGTGGTTTCAAACTGACTGCTTTACCAGTGGTAAGAAACAATTTAAAAGTAACTGGAGGAATGAAAAATCTGTTTGAAATGAACCCTCTCTTTGGGAGACTGATAGAATTTATTGACATACGTATTTGAGTAGAAGGAGCAGCATTTATACTGAACATCTGTTTTAGAATTTCGGTGGATTCTGATTGAGGCTGTCTACAATTCCTGAAAGTGTTACTTCAGGTGCTCATTATAACTTTGCTTCCATATGCATGTTATTGGGAAATACATATGCTTATAACTTTCATCTTATTGTGAGAGAATAGGAATTAATTGCTCAACTGAATTTTAATTACCAACTGAAACCTATTAGAAATGACTCCTGAAAGATCTGTTTTCATAGAACAAGGGAATAAACGACAAGGAAAGGTAATAAATTATAAAGCACATTCAGCCATGGTCTTCCCTTACTCTAAATTGCTGTGGCCTTAACTATAGAGTCAAATGTAGAGTGTGGGATTTTTCTGTCCAGTCTGCCTCTTTTCTAGTCTCTATCAGGCTGAAATCAAGCACAAAGATGCAGAGGGAGGCAAGATCTCACTGTTGACCCAGGCAGGGAAATCTGGGCCTTATGGAGATCATGCAGCTGGGGATACACTTTAATTAATTAATATGCTTCTACGATAGCCCATATCTGGGGTCTCTGCGCAGCTCACAATATAGAAACATCACTCAATTCCAAAATAAATAACATTAAACCAACACATATTATCAACATAATCCAAATAAAAAAGATAATATATCAAAATTAAAATATAATCTAAAACATTAAACAAAACAATTTAAACTAAAACCAAAGATAGGGTCAATTTTAAAATAGTCATTACAATCCATTGTTAAAATAGCTAGAGAAAAGGTGTCGGCTTCAGGACCAGGCACACCTCTTTGGGGAGCCTCTCCCAGAGCTGGGGTGTGACTTCCAAGAAGGCCCTTCTTCTAGCCAGCATCCCCCTCACCTCCCCAGGGGATGTCTCCTTAAGAAGGACCTCCCTAAGAAGGTCTACTCTATGTTTTGTGCATGGAGAGAGAGAAAGAGAGGGAGGGAAAGAGGCAATCTGTTGACAGGTGAAAAAATATGTGGCGTGAATGTGGGCAAAGAGATCTGGGATTTTTGAAAATTTGGAGAGTTTGTGAAGTGAGCCAGTGCTGGAAAGTATAACAGGGAAGGGAGCAGGTAGAGACTCGTAGGACAAAAATTTGGAGGGATTCAAGTTGCCTACCCCTTCTATCATCTCTAATATATTTTGACGAATGAATGAATGAATGAATTTCTATAACACCCAATAGTCAAAGCTGTCTGGGCAGTTTATAGCTGTTCCTGCAAGCAAGGCGTAATACAATCCAATAAATACCATAGAATTTTCATACTATAAAATTTAAAAATCATTTTTAAATTACTTACCTAACTATGTCAGTTAAAAATACCTGACATGGGCCCATCAAGCTAGTAAATCTTATAAATGCCTCAGCCCAGAGGACTGGCTTAGTCTGGTGCTGAAGGGATGACAAAGTTGGCACTAGAGAGGACTCAGTGGGGGGGGGGAGTGTTCCATGGTACCCCTTGTAGCCACCTTCCACCTTCCAAGCCACCCTCAGAGGTGGCCCTCAGAGGAAAGCCCAGATGTTGCTTGAAGTGTCAGGTAAATTGCAGGTGGACGAGTATTGCAGTCTGAAGCCACACAGGGCTTTATAGAGTAACACCAGCTCATCAGTACCTCTTACGGCCTGCCATAAGTGACATATAGAATTGAGAAGTTAGGGGACCAAGCTCTAATCTGGTAAAATTGTAGTGCTATTAATTATGCATAACTCTCCCTGGGGTGTTGATCATGGCTTTTTTATTCCACACACATGTAAATGTATGGACTGGATTTTGGAGCTGCCCTGTGTGTTGGGCATGGCCTGCCTTTTCATTATCACCTGCCACTCCTCTGTATATTTTAACCATCCTTGACCTGCTAGGATCCTCTCTCTACCCTTTCAATACCATTTATTCACTTGCAATAGCTCAGACTGTTGCGTGAGAAGGGAAGATGGACACAGTTCCTGCCAAACAAAAACAACAGAAAGTAAAAGAACAGCAGTGACATACAACTACCTTACTCTTTTTCTGAACTGCACTGGATTTAGGAGGGTACCTTTCACAACTGTAGTGGCAAAGAAGTTTTCAGCTTTGTGCAGTTATCAAGCTAAGTTACTGGTAAAACAAACCCTAAATGAACTTCCAGAATGGTACTCTACAAGTTGTAATTCACAAACCACATCTTTGTTCAATTCTTGAGTCTCTTCCCTTTTAACCTCTACTTTGCTTGCTTTGTTTTCTCTTTCCAACCTGGCCAGGGATGCAGGAATCCTTCCACAGAAGGTGGAATTTTATCAAATCTTAGTTCCTTCATTGCTTTAGATGCATTGCCTTAGTTAGAAACATAATCTTTTTGTGTCTCCTTAAATAGGCTACAAAAATTTAAGAAGATAGTCGATCATCACTTAAGTTACTGCTATTGAAACAAATGGGAACTGCTCAAGAGAAGAGTGGTTTTCTTTCCTAAATCCTTTTCATTTCATTGAGACCTGCAAAAGAATCCCAGTGGATTATGTCAAAGATCTCTGTAACCTGTGCAAAACTGATACTGATGTAGGGATGCTGTGAGATATCAGACTTCTTCAGCAGTCACATTTCAACTAGTCCAACTAGAATATTATCTTTCAATGCCAGGTCAAAATTTTCTGATGTCCAGGTCATAACATTTCCATATTTTGTCACAATTCATTAGGCTGGGCACAGCTAAACAACGCTGATGGGGAAAGGCAGACTTATGTACCAGCCCCTACTGCAGCAATTGTCCCTCTAACTACAGAATATATCAAAGTCTAAACAAAATAATATTTAAGCTTCCCATATGCTATAAACTGTAGGCACAACCTCAGTAGAGTAATGAAAAACGGAGATAAAATGTCTTTTTCCATTCTTCTGAATAACAGCACCAGTGTGCCTCTGGACACTTATGTTGGCTCTATTCTCCCGTTTAAAACAAAACAAAAGAAAAAAGAAGAAGAAATCAACTAATTTCTTTTTAGTAGCCGAGATGGAGTCAAAGCGAAGTCAGGGCCTTCAGCTACTGCCATGTACACTTTCCGTTAATACCTTTGGGCCGCATATTGCGGCGGGTGGGACAGCCACAGAATCATTGTCAGGAAATTAAGATAATGGGTGGCTGCACCCACCAAGAAAAGCAAGCTGGCTTTTACCTGTAAGCTGGTAAACGAAGCAGGGAAGAGAGCAGTGAGGCCTAGGAAAAAATATTGTTAAACCTGCTGGTAGATTAGGGGAGTCAGTTGTGTGGTGGGGACAACAAGAAGCCAATGGGGACTGGGAGACGGAGCTTAAAGGAACAACTTTGGAGGCGGAGGTGCATTACGTGCTTGTATGTTTAAATGTGATGATGGAGCAGAGCTGCCCCAACACATTTTGCTGCCTGGGGTGAAGGACATGATGGCTCCCCTCCCATTCTGGCTACAAAGGCTGGCTGGACTGGAAGTGGAGTTGTTACTCAGCTTTGGCAATGGGACGGCCTCTTTCACCACATTTGCTAGAGGGGAACAAGCTAGCTTAGGGGGCACTGGGAAGGCCATGTGGCCACAGTTCCCTCTTCTAAGATTTTGCTGCTACCTCCCAGAATCTGCTGCCTAAGGTGACTGCCCCACTCTACCTAATGGTAGGGCTAGCTCTGGGTGAGAGATGTACACATTTGAAAGAAGGAGAAATGATTTGGGGAGAATTGTGAAGGGATCTTTAAAAAATGAATGTGATTTTTGTTGTATTTTTTGGAGTGAGAAGATGAGAAGGATGTCTATGTGTTTAAGTGGTTTATTGAGGCATTCGTGCATGTATGGCAGTTACATGGGGGGCATATGTTTGTGTGAATGCATGGATAGGGTCATCTCATTGTGTATGAGAGATGAGCTGGGGAGAGGAATGGAGGAAGAAGTATAGGTAGTAAGGCACAGTAAGTGCAAAAGAAAGAGAAATGAAGGAGGGAATGAATTGGCTGGCCTAGTGGGAAGTTGCAGGGAGAGAAAAAGAGCTTGACTTCTGTGACAAAGGTTTCTGTTGGTATGGAAAACCATGGGTCCTAAGGAGTTGTTTAGTGTTTTCAGTCCATGCCTGTCTAGTACTTAGCCTTTTGGGCAGATTATTTGTTTGTGATAGCCATGTCTCCATTTTGTGATGGTGCCTATGACAGTTTTGCCAAATGTGCCCAGGGGCCCAAAAAGATTGTCCTGCCTACTTCTTTTTTCCATTTTGTATCAAGACTATGGTTTTCCCAGTTGCAATGTATGGCTGTGAAAGCTGGACCATAAGGAAGGCTGAGTGCCGAAGAACTGAGGCCTTTGAATTGTGGTGCTGAAGGAGACTCCTGCGAGTTCCTTGGACCACAAGATGATCAAACCGGTCAGTCCTAGAGGAGATCAACCCTGACTGCTCTTTAGAAGGCCAGATACTGAAGATGAAACTCAAATATTTTGGCCACCTAATGAGAAGGAAGGACTCCCTGGAGAAGAGCCTCATGCTGGGAACAATAGATGGCAAAAGGTGAAGGGGACGGCAGAGGCTGAGGTGGCTGGATGGAGTCACTGAGGCAGTTGGTGTGAGCTTAAGTGGACTCCGGGAGATGGTGGAGGACAGGAAGGCCTGGAGG